>NW_026937927.1:0-81265 GCF_032062105.1 Saccostrea cuccullata | reverse complement strand
CATTGTTATTCGAACTCTGTGTGACAGAGGAATGGCGGACGAAATAAACACATGGCCTCAGGAAGACACCCATATGAAAAATCAAATTTTCAAGAATTATGGATAATGACAAGAAAAAAACGAAACAAATGGTTGTAGCCATATTATCAATGAATCAAACTAACTCCATTTTCAATGCATTTTTCATCTCATGAATGCTGTGGCTGCGCAGTTCTAACATGATTAATTTTCTTCTAATTAAGACAAAATAAACTTAATTATTTACTAATTTTGGTCTCTAACTGTAGGTAATTAGTGCATTAGCACTTTGAGTAACTTTGAGCTAGTTTAGTAGAGTATTAAGCGCATTCTTGGTATTTCTTAGTTTACAGCGGACTAGATCCAATATGGCTTGTACATCCCCCTTAACATTTTGATTGACAAAAATCCGTTGACATATAAAGAGAAACTGCAGAGTGGACACGGTCGCTCCGCCACACAAGAAGCAAGGAAAAGTGGTCAGTGCAAAAGACAATAGGTGTCATGACTGTGTACCCCGAGTCACTGGTAAACTATCAATGGCTTTGAAGTTTTTTTCATAATCGTGTTAGGTTTTTGAAAACAGATTTTTTTTCAATCAAAAGAAAGTAAAAGTATGAAATTGCAATTGACAAATTAAGATTGTGCATAATGAGACAATTATTTTTATATCCATCATGGACGTTAAAAAATTGAAATGCGGTTTAATATGCTTTAAAAATACTTTGTAGCATATTTAAGGATAAAAATGTTTGTATAAAATAAAACAAAACCAAAAAAAAAAAATTCATTTTTGGGGATATAAATAATTGATTGATTTGTTATCATGTCAATTTCAATAATAAATAAATAAAAAGATTGTCAAGATATTTTATAATGATTATTTATTTATTTATGGCATTTATTTTCCATTTATTTATTTTGCTAACACCTGTTTCTCTATTAGGTACTTGGAGTGACTTTGTAACTTTTGTGAAAAAAACATAGTAAGGGTAATCCTGCATTTTGGAAAATTCTAGTTTTTAAAATTAATTCAATAATTTATTCTAATGATTAGTTAAGGAATAAAAAAAAATAATGAACTGCTTGTAGTTAATCATTGAAAGAACTAAAATATGTATCCATTAAGAAGAAGGTACAGTTTCAGTAAAAATTAAGCCCTATATTTTTCTAAAATACGAAAGTGATGAAAGAAATCAAAATTCATTCTTTCTAAATCATAGGAATCCCCTGCAGTAAGAAAATACAAATCGTTTTTCTCATATGACCTCTTAAATGTTAATTGTGACGTCAATAACTTGTGGATTTTCCCGTATTTTCTTAAAAAGTTGCAGAAGACATCAATTTTCAGTGGAATTTTCTTTAAGAAAATATACTCTGCCACCGTCGCCCAGAAAGATTTTGAGATATGTGAATTTTCATAGCAGTTTACACAATATATCCAAAAAATTAAAGTGGGCGACGATGGCAGACACTATTTTCTGAAGGCAAATTAGCACAGAAATGAGTCATTTTGAGACTTTTCTGCATTAAACTTAGAAATGTACCAAATTAATGACGTCATATTTCCAGAAAGTTCTCCTTTGTGTCATATTCTTTAAGGAATTATTATATTCATCTACTCAACTATTGTTAAAACCAATTTCATACCTTTTAAAGAACATCAAATTTTTTGGGCGCAATAAAGCTCAAACTGTACCTTCTTCTTTTAAAATTGACGATACAAACCAGTTAATTAATTATATACCCGAAAAATTGACTTATTTGGCTAATTCTCTATAAACCGTTTTACGATAAAATATGTGTCAAAGTATTTTTTTAAGCATGTTAAAACTACCTTTAATTATTTTACTTCCATGATGGATATCAAAATGATCGTCTCATTATGCATAATCTTAATCTGTCGATAGCTCTTTTCGATACTTTTATTTTGTTTTGATGGACAAAAATCGGTTTACAAACAAAGAGAATATGTTATTTCAAACAGCTGCAGAGCGGACTAGGTCGCTCTGCCACACCACAAGAAACTAGGGCATACAGTAGGCGTCCAAGGGCCTATTGTAGGTAACTGTGGCATGCTGGGGATACATACAGTGGCATACAGAGATTTACTGTACATTTAACAAAACTTCTAACTGTTCACTCTAATAAATGTATTTATTTAAAAACTACTTATAGAATGGTATGATATTTTCAAATTATTACAGCAAATGAGTTTTCTCAATAATTGAAGAAAGAAAATTAAATATCACCAATATACCAATGTCCCGTGACGAAGCTTAAAAACAATAAATCGGTACTGGTTTCACTAAAACAAAAAACACAAAATCAGTTCAGTTCGGTTTATTGAAGTCGATAGACATACATATCATAGACAATATTTACAATCATACATTTTAACACATGTAATAATGAAATAAACATACAACGTACATGTACAAAACATATAACATTTTCGTTAATTTATTTTGTTAAAGAGACTGTTCTTGGTGCACTTAATTGCTAATTGCAAAAAATTTCCTAAATTACATAATTCTTTTATATTCTGTGTACTAAGTAACTGTACCAATATGAATACGCTTGGTCTTTTCGGGAGTAGTAAGTTTTAATGTATTTTTGCCTTAACGTGTTGTAATGTGGACATTTTAACACAAAATGGAATTCATCTTCTGTTGTTACCTTATCGACAAAGACTACATGTTCTATTATTTCTCAAAGTTTTATTATATCTTCCTTGTTCAATCATTACGTTATGCGCAGATATTCTTAATCTGGTAATTGTTATTCTATATTTTAGATGTATTGGATTACGTAAATAAGACTGAAGAGTGAAATTATCTTGGGCAAAATGACAATTGAGGAAAAAAAGAGAGCCAATGGAATGTTGATATCTGGATCATCCTTGCACCACGTTTTACTCACTTTTATTTTAGTTTTTAAATGTTCTTGTATATTACTTTTAAAAATCAACAATTAGTATCAAAACCCATTTAAACACATTTTTCTACATGCTGTGCGTCATTTTCATCGCCAATTTATCACAATTTGAAAGCTTTGGACAAAATTTAATAAAACCGGAGGTGACCTTGATCTCCGTCTGAGGACAAGGTTTCGTATCACACCAGGTTAAAAGAGTGTTAAATTGTCTTGAAACAATCTTAGAAACATGAAAACAAACAATTTCAATAGTATGAAAATGATAAGAAATCGGTGCTCGTGTCAGTTCAGTATCATCTCAAGCAGTCTGAATCTTCCTTAAAGGTTCTACTTACGTGCTAAACGCCAAATGATATTGACCAGAAGGCCTCTGTGTGATGACGCACTGTCAAATCCCCGGATCTGAATCCCATTGAACACATTTGGGATATTTATATTAAGTAATATCAAAGCCCCTCCTCCTCTCAATTTCAGCGGTTTGGAAAGATCTATGCAGGAGATGTGGCAGCAGATGGGTCAATCTCCCATTCAGGGGTACACGGTATCCAATAGTAAAGGGTGTCTTGCAATTAGAGGGGGTGATGATCTAACTCCATAGAGGTTATTTTGTGTGAATTATCATTCTGAGGGTACATTATATCCTTCACACTTTATTTAACTTCTGACGAGATACATGTACTTACATGAAATCTACGCAACATCGAACTGAAATATGCATCATTAACCATGTATTTAAGAAATTATTTATGCATGCATTTGTTCTTTTAATCTTAAAAAATGTTAGATGAACACTTAGAAGTTTGGCTCAATGTATATACAGAGCAGGTATACCGTACCATACTGTAGATATACCGTAGATAACTGTGAAAACGCTGTGGGATACAGAGAATGACGGGGGATTTTCATAAGGAAAGGGGATTTAAAAGCCAAGTGCAAGACACTGCCTTTCTGCATCAGTAGGATGGCACCTCTTTATCCAATATGAGAAAGAAAATCTTTTGGACAACTGTGAAAATACAAGTTCTTTCGTTTCTCCAATCGTGACGTTTTTGATTTGATTCTGTAACTGGTAATCCTACTTGCAATAAGCCTGTCCTTTTTAAGGAAAATTTACATGTAATTAAATCTCACAAAATCTCAGTTTGTCAGTTTTAGGTATGTTAATTTTTTCAAACGATGAAAATAAATTAGACGAAAGATTTTCTACTGGATTCCTATCTACACTAATCTTTACAAACAAAGATACATACATAGAGGGTTCCAGCAAATGTTTTATCTTGTTTCTTTCTCATGTTTACTTCTCATATGATTTCAAAAGCAATAAAGAAAAATCTTCAGAATTTCTGTACTATAAGTGGTGTTAATCGGATGTTGATACTTAAAATCTCCAAGGAACTCTTAGAAAACTTAAAATACAAATTTTTAACCAAAATTAATAGCATGAATATGTTTGATTTTTCTTCACTTTATATAACCATTTCCCAAGATGAAGTAAGATCTAGACTTTTTGACATCATAGACAGAGCTCTGCTTTTTCAATAAGAATAAAACTCATTTTACATTAGGCAAAATTATTTGTAAAAAACATTTTGATAATACAAACAAGTAATTTGAAATAAGGAAAAAAGATACCAAAATCAATTTCATCAAAACGTTTGAATTTTCTTTTTACTTTGTACACTTTTTCCCCACGATAAATTAAGATT
This sequence comes from Saccostrea cuccullata, assembly GCF_032062105.1. Taxonomy (NCBI): domain Eukaryota; kingdom Metazoa; phylum Mollusca; class Bivalvia; order Ostreida; family Ostreidae; genus Saccostrea; species Saccostrea cuccullata. Next base: position 76,604 of record NW_026937927.1, on the reverse strand, counting down.
TAAGCTTGTTAATATCAATTCAGACGCTATTTAAGGTCATGGAACTCGTTACTTTACTTCTCTTTCCATTAATCATTTTGTGATTAAAACCAAAACATTCTGATTGTACACACAAGTAGTCTGTAGTTGATACTAGTACTTAAACAGTGCTTAATTTCCTGTTTGATAATGAAGCTAGGTTAAGAATACCCACACTTACATCAACTTATGCAGAGGTTCAGGAAACTATTAAAACTTTACGTTAAACCTATTTCAAAATGAATTTCGGCAAATAAAGACAAATTTTCTTAGCGTCATGGACTAGTCTGACACACATTTTCTCGGTACTTGAGTCGTAGATGAAGCTAAAATATTATTGTAGCATGTAACTGATATAAAAACTAAATTAAAACAAAGTCTGACAAAACTGGAGACATGTTCTTGAATGTATGAATCAATATTTTAAAGTATAACTGAATTTAAAATGTATAGACCTCATATGAAATCGCATTAAGGCACACTTAAACACTAACATACTTAGAACGACAGGCACAGTTTCTTGGAAATCTCAAAAGTTCAACGATATCCGCTTTTCAAATTCCTTGACATGAGGTAGTTGCTCCAAAACAAATATAGAGGTACATGTACTGTGAGCAATGAGTTCACTAAATTATATTCCGCCTCCCATATGGTTATAATGGCCATATTTTGCACTGGTATACCCAATTTCGTGTCAGATAAAAATTTTTTAAAAGAGTAAAATATGAGGTGCACAATGGGATTATGTAATGAAGAATCTGTGAAAGTATCATATTTTATTCAGTGTTATAGGAGGATTTGCGGATAAGAGATTGATTACCTTCAGTACTAGTATTATAGAAAACTCGAGGTTCTGTGAGCACTTAGCTAACAAAATTATACTAGTATAGTTCACCCCGCCGCTCATAAAATTATAATGGCAAAATGCATGTTTTGCTCTAGGAAACCCTACACATTAGTATCTGATCAAAAAGTAAAATAAAAGGTCCATTTATAATAGTATTATGTAACAAAATATCTGTGAAAGTATCATTAAATTTTATTAAGTGGTATATGACAAATTACGAATAAGAGATGGGTACCCCAAAGCGTAACAGAGGGACGTACGGACACCTCGATCACTGTATACCCTCCCACTTTTCAAGCCGAGGGTATGAAAATTGCCATGCCCATTTTAGTTGGACCTGAGTCAAATTTTCAATATCCTGTAAATTATTTGTTAGTAATAAAAATAATCTCTAATTTTGGAGACAACACTATTGTAAAGCAATATTGTCGATACGATGACCTTGTCAGAAAATACAGTTTTTCAATTAGTTTGATGTTTTTATGCCCCCGCTTGAAAAGTGGAAGGGTAAATAAAGATTGGGATGTCCATCCTTCTGTCTGTTACACTTTGAGGTACCCATCTCTTATGCGCAACTCCTCTTATACCACTGAATGAAAAAATCATGAGACTTTCACATATTCTTTGTTACATAGTGCCATTGTGCACCTTCTATCTCACTTTTTGATCGGAAACATATTTCGGTTTTCCCATAGCAAAACATTGATACTGCCATATTTTCTATATTTTCTATACCCATCTCTTATCCTCAACTCTTCCTATACAACTCAATAAAATTAAAGACAATTTCACAGACGACTTTAATTACATAATGTCATTGTGCACCTCCTATTTTACAATTTGATCTGATAAGTATTTTGGGTCTCCTAGAGCAAAATTTGGACTTTGCCATTAGAAGCATATGGGAGTCGAGGGTAACTATCCCCTATTTTCTCAGAGACCTCAAAGTTGTACTCCAAGTCTGATGTCAAAGGAGTTAACGATTCATTGAGTTCCACTTTTCGTTATGACAATCAGGCAATGCAACACAGGAAAGGGTTGCATGACAGAAAATATTGTCACATAGAGAAAGGCACAAGTTGCACTTCGAAGCACTTCGAAACTTTGTAGATAAAATAAGTTTGCAAGCAAATTTGAGTTTTCTTATATCACTGGTGTTTTCTGCATAAGACCAGATGTCACAAGGTTTGCTGTCCTTCAATAGAGATGTCACAGATATTCTTTTTACTTAAGAAATGAATGTAATTTTTGAAGATTCATGAGGTTATGAACTACGACGCTTCACGCCGGCATATTTCATGAAGCGCGTTAGCGCTTCATGATAAATGTGCCGGCGTGAAGCGTTGTAGTTCATATACATCATGAATCTTCAAAAAGTTAAATTCACTTCTTATATTTACATTATTTTTCTGATGACTTGCCATAAATTTACGCCGTTCAACTGTCATTTTTAAAACAAGACAGTGTGCACTATATTTTTTGACTTTTTGACGTCAAGAGCGGTATTATGACGTAACAATGGAGATATTCATGCTTATTCGTGGTACATACCTAATGTAGTTCATAAAAAAATACACTGCATTTTATTTTGTAAAGAATCATAGGGGAAATTTATTGGAAATGTAAATATTTCACTACAATTTAAATACAGCAAACTCATTTAGTACGTACACGGGTATTGCGAATTTACGGATATAGCGAAGTCATATTGGATCCCCAGCTATATAAATTTTATTACATTCTTATACGGTTATAACGAATTACGGATAAAGCGAAGTAATTTAACAGGTCCCAGTGACTTCGTTATAACCGAGTTTTACTGTATAACTCAAATGCTTTTAAATAATTTACATATTTAATTACAATAAATATACAAATATAACAAAGTCCGTTGTTGCCTGTCCTAATGAGTTGTTCTACTTCCTTCCAATCTACCGACTAGAGGAGGAACTCTAGGGCCCAAGGGTTGCTTCTCTTTCTACACACCACGAGGAAGGGGTGGACTCACTCAAGGCACTGGATGACCTCTCCACACAGTCTCTAAATAGACCCCCACCATGGATGAATGGAGCCTGCTCCAGCATAAACATACAAAACTTTTCCTGATAAGTGCTTGTGGCTTGAAACAAACACATATTTCACTTAATTATCAAATTTATAGATAATGTACACGTCTAAGATAAGATTAATTACACATGCGAGTTGTTTAAACTGTACGTACATCTCTTCAACAAATGCAGTATTGCGAATTGACTTGCGAAAGTTTTATGACGGAAATAATACACCATACTTTAGAAATATTCAAATACCGTATATCCGGGGTATTTTTTTTTGCGTGTTGGAAATTTTGCGAGAAAGGGGTAGATTTATACAGTTTTTATTTTGCGTAAGTTATTTTTAACAATTGAATTTTTTGGTTTAAAATGGTAATGTTTTTATGTCACATTAAAGCTGACATTATTTCTGCGTGCTTTATATTTTGCGAATTAAAAATGGTCGCAAACAATGCGAAAATAGACTCTATTCACGCACGCGCTAAAATTCGCAGCGATAACGAGGCTGACCTGACAAAAAGCACATGTGCGAGCAGCACGCTGGATGAACTTTGCCGCACTTCGCCATTTTCTCGTAGTTAAGAACGTTAGTTTGTCAGGTCAGCCTCGGTTTCGTATTTTAATGGCGGACGCGTGAATAGAGTCTATTAGAGCATCGCGAAAAAAAGAACGGATTACAGTACGTGTTACTATACATAAAAATACAGTTAAACGAAACATACATGCTTAAAACTGAACATGACTTGTAAAGAGGCATACGCCATTTCGATATCATTATATACGATACATCAACACCAGGGTATATTCTTCAGATTCGTCACACCTGTCTGCTTTATTGTCATGGTTATCAGCGTGGAATGGTGACCCGTGTTCGTGCTGATTATCTTGCATTACCTTTATTTACATATTATTGCAGTTACGTGCATCGGTGTTTGTTTGTATACTGCACTGACTTGTACAACTATAATTGTAAGTTTCTTTGGCATCTTACTTTCCTGTTAAACATTAAAATTAGACGACGCATTACATTATGTCTCTAGGTACCGAGTGCTGTATAGCATACGTCCGTCTACATCGGTGTCGACTGATTACACTGAATAGAGAATAAGTCCTGCCCTTTATATAGGGGTCTGCAGGTATAGCCATTCTCCGAACAAAAATGGCTGACACATTCCTTTTACGAATCGTGTTCAGCTTTACCTTGATGAGAAATGCGGTTACTGGATGTTTTAAAACAAATGAACGTACAATGAAAATAAGATAAAATTATAAACATAAACATTACCTCAGAAAAGCTGGATCATTACACACAGGAAATTATATATGCTGGATTCAAAACATATCTACATGTACATGTATGTGAAAGGGTACAGCGTAAAAGCGTCCTCCTCTCTGGACTGCCGTGTCCAAAACTAACTTGCACGGACAGGTGGGTTTTAAGCTCCAGTGATTGAAGTTCAATGAAGGATATTTAAAATAATAATATGTCTAAAAACGAAGGGGCTCCAAAACGAAGGGGCTCCACGCGAGATATTTACATGAAAATTAAAATGCACAACAATGATATGAATAGACGATGTCAATTTGACAAGAGAATTAAAGCGTTGGAAATCTGGATCAATGAGTACACGTGCATTTCGTGCATTTCGTTGTTGAGTATGAAAGCCATGGATTGTCGATCTAATAATAGCTTTCCAGGATGGGAAGATACCTGTGGTCAGCTACATGTAGGTCAGCAGGTAAGTATGCAAGATGTATTTTCTGACAATATCAAAACAATTAGAGATGAAACCTCTCGGATCTAAAACCAAATGTGACAGAAAGGAGATGTAAAAGAGTCTGAGACACTTGCCATTATTGTAAACCCAAACAATCCAGATGGTTTGGTGTTGAGCAAGGAGACAGACAAGGTAGCGTCTTGTCAACGTCTTCGTATCTAGTTTTTGTTAATGAGCTTTTGGATGAACTCAACATCACTACAGTGCGTTCGGGATCCCAAATATGTGAGTCATACATATATACTAGTTGACGATATCCCTTGCATCGCTATATCTCCAGCAAATCTCCAGTCCATGATGTCGTGCTATGGGACCCATAGGCAGTCAAAGAGCCAGCGATTTAGAAGTGTTTTCTCGAGTGAATGTGGAAATTCCTTCTCCCGGAATTAAAGTTCCCATCCATTCCCCTACAATTACACGTTTAGAGCCCTTGACGGCCTCGACCCCTAAACTTCCTGATGGCATGAGATATAAATGCCGATATTGCGGAAAAATTTATGTCCTGGAGAAAAATAGAGATAAACACGAGATCGACAAACACGGAAGGTATGCCCCTCTTTAAAAGAGAGAAACACTATAAAAGAGAGTGGAATTGGAGACCTCTGTTCATTATTTTCAAAGAACGCCAAGAAGAAAAAGGTATGTTCTACGCGATTAAGAACTCATGCTCCTCTCTTTTAAAGGTGTTATCGGACCCTTACTATTCCTCTTCCTTAAAAACCGGGACTTTAAAACATTGTCCTGGAGATTGTATTCTGAAAATTTGTGAGATCGTCTACAACCTATTAAAAGGGGTGTTACCTCTCAATTCGGCTCAGAAACAAAAACTAGCTCCTAAGAAACACATTGTAAGGAGACTGGTTTGACCCCAATCTGTCCAGAGAAGAAGCACTTTATTAGTCAAACAGAAAGGTGTTTTTTTCTCTTTTAGTAGCAGCTGCCGCCCCTTTACTTTTGAACCTCCTAAAATGAGTCGTAAAATGGTCTTGGTGCCTGAAGTTCTGTTGAATGAACTCAAAGGAAAACTACCCAAACCTCCGGAATTTCAATCCACTCTTAGTATAGGTCAAGAATTGGACCAGATTACAAGACGTGAAGATTTAAACCCAGAAGAAAAAGTGGCTTTATATGGTCAAGAACTTTATTGGTATAGGAATTATTTACAACAAGCGAGAGAGCCAGCGACTAAAAAAGCCCAGCCCCTGCACCCCTAGCCCCAGCAGTAGCCCCAGCCCCAGCAGCAGCAGCAGCAGGCCCAGAGAAGTCAGGTACCACTTCTGAGATCGATCAACGAATCATTCAAAGCGTGAATAAACCCATGCAAAGGAAAGGTGAATCATTAAATCATTAAATTGAAGGAAACGAAAGTATTGACTTGGGATAAAGACGGAGAAATCACCTATCGAGGTCAAAAATTGCCCGATTCTAACATTGTGGATTTAATAGCCGAAAACTTGAGAAACAAACCCTTGAAAAATCATCCCGTACCTAAAGGATTAGATGAATTTGCTCAAGCTTTAAAAGAGACCCATGCTCCCATGGACTACGTGAAAAATCAAAACCTTATAAAAGCCATGCAGAAACCGGGGAAAATCAGTACTCCTAAAGGGATCTTCAGTGATGACGACGACGAAGAGAGCGGATTTCAGGATGGTTCTTCTTTTTGGACCCCTATATTGGTCGACCTATAAAAGAAAGAGGAACAGTCTTCAAAAAATCCAAGTCTTTCCCTATTTTAAAGTTAGAAGAGGTCCTCCAGAAAAAAAAATAAAGTCAGGGCAGATATATTTTAAAAGAGATTACAACAAATCGACGGAGATTGCCTTTCATTGCCTAAAAATGAAGAAGAAAGTGGAAGACATTTTAAAAGAGATTTATTACGATCCCAAGAGAGGGTATGGAGGAATACAGACTTTGTATCGTCAGGTCAGAAGTCTGGGGCATAAGATTTCCTCATAAGATTTATCTAACTGGACCAAGGAAATATTTACCATTGCTCAACGAGTCCCCGGTCGGTATCCTTACGTGTATCGAGTACAGGATTACAACAAGGAGGAATTAGAAGGAACTTTTTACGAGAAAGAATTACAACAGATCATTAAAAAAGACGACGTGTACGAAGTGGAGGAAATATTGGGGTATAAAAAGCGACCAGTCGGCAAGAAAATCATTCAAGAAGTCAAAGTCAGGTGGAAAGGATATCCCCCTAGTTTCTACTTATGGATTCCTCAAACGGATCTCATCCGGTAACTCCTCATTGGAAATTTTGTGGAGAAAATATTCCTCGAGAAGAAATTGTATATTTTGCACAATTATTCATTTGTATTTCCTTCATCATCACCAGTGTGGTCATGTTAGCTTTACACGATCCTAATCGAGAATATTAGATAGTCTGTGTGAGTTCTTCCGTCCGTAACATCATGCCTAATCCAACCATGATGCGTCAAACCCCTACGGTCAGGAAGACCAATTCACAAAGTTAGTCTGTATATTAAAAGAAGACACCGAACCGAAGGGGATCATTTCTGATTAGAGTGAGGGACAGAGCACACCATGGAGTATCGTTGGAAAATTAAGGAACCTGAAGGTACTACTTTAAAGGGAGAATGGATGAGAAACAAAGAGAAATGTATTCAAGATTTCTTTGAAAAGAATCCGGGACAAACAGGTCTCAATGAAATCTACATGTATAAGAGAATCAAGTTACCGGACGACCGCAAATGGACAAAGACACACACCGTGGTCATATGGTCACCCAGACCACCCAAGTATCAAGAATTCAAATGGAAAGTCAAATATGTCTTGGCTCACCAAAGACAGGGACCCGAGAAGACTTGGATTCAAGGGAAATGGATGGCAAAAGCCGGAGAATGTATGCAAGATTATCTGAGAGAAGTGATCAAAAAAGGATACGACATCATGGACTAATGTTGTGAAACAAACTATTTGTACATGAGGAGATCGTTTCCCATACAAAAAGAACTGAACAAAAGTTTTGAATGTTTGTTATTATGATATTCTTGTTGTTTTGAATAAATAAAATAGAGAAACCAAAATTCTGGTGTTGTTCGTTTTTTTACCTAAGAGACACTGGACTGAGGCGACTCTCGATATACCATATGTTTGTGATGAAGACGTCACAATCAATGAGTTAGATCGCTGCCAAGTACGTATTACCTGTGTACTCAGCATACAAAAACGTCCCGAAGTCGTACATCAGCAAATGTAGCTTTTTTTGCACACGACCTTACAAAAAACATTAAGGTATATAAAGCTGAGTTTGGAGTACACTGCGCTCATTGTACCAATCATGATTTTCATGTGTAGATTGTACTATTTGTACGAGGTAGAAATATATTTGTCATTACTGTGATCAGGAGATGGTCCAACCCAGAGAATCCACGGTGTATGATTATCCGTGATGGCATCACAGAACGTATAGGATTTGCGAGCATGCCATTTCCACACTGGTTTGTAGATGATAAGCCTTCCATGAAAATTGTGGCTGTAGCTGGTGCATCAAATATTTCATATGGAAGAACGGAGTTGAGAACATACCGCCTCCCCGATGGTTTAAAATGACCAGGAAGAGACCTTTAAAGGAATGCATGACCTGTGCCAGGAAAATACGGTAGGGAAATGGAAATACGGACAATGCAGGCAATATCTATGCTGTGAAAAGTGTGTGAAGAACCTTTTTCAGACTTCCTTCCTGAAATGTCCCCTATGCCGATACTATGGAAATTAAATCATTTGACTTTGTATCTTTTACTTGAATAAAACTTGTTTTAAAACTTTTTAAATTTTTGTTTTGTTTTTTATTAAAAAAAAAAAATAAATGACTATAAATAGATATGAACAGATATGTAACCGACGTTTCAGTCTGACTTCGCTCATTTCCAATCATGACTTTTTACTGGAGATCTGAGTACTAATAATTAGTAGACAAGTGGCCCACGCGCCTTTTAGGTCATCTGAGTATTGTGTAACAACTTTCAAACAATTAAATTTGGTTCGTGTTTTAAACCAGAGACCATGAAATTCACAATTCACAATTTTGAAAAAAGAAGCACCATTGCTAATCATAATTATAGACTTAGCATGCACACTCTATTTACTTAATACCCAGAGGTAGATCAGAGAAACAAAGAGAAAATGCACTTCCACTTTATCACCAGTTGTGCACCTCATTCCAAAGGAACCACTGATCCTGGGGCCACATATTTCAAAATTTTGCAAACGTTTTCATAAAATAGTTGATTAATACAGAAGACCAGATTTCAAGGCATTAATTCATATTCAGACTATGTAAACCCCCCCCCCCCGACCCAGGGGGGGGGGGCATAAAAAAATAACGAATTTGCTAGATGCACCTTTCTTCATCATAAATATTAATACTTGGATCATTGGCATAAAACCCGTCAATGCCGTCAATAGCCCTGCTGTGAGGAATGTATGGAGAAGTTCACAGTGACCTGCTACAGAAGTTGTCCATTATGTAGATATGAAGGAAATAAATCATAAAAATAAAAAAATATGTTTTTCTTTTAAATGACTAAAAATAGATTAGGGGTTTATCAAGAGGTATAGATTTCAAACCCTCTTATTCTGAAAAAGTACAGTGGCCAAGTCAGACGTGTTTTTTTTTTTCAAAGATGCAGTATCGTTGGTATTGTGAGAGTCCCATCAGTCAGTTTATGTACATGCAAGGAAGCTGGATGAAAACTAAAATAGGAGCCATCATGGATTTCTTTGAAAATCATCAAGGATATTCTCTCAACAATGTGTGGTTGGAAAAAAGAGTTCAAATCCCATGCCCCCTAAAAGGATCTAGAGTGAGGGTGAAAATCAACCAACATTATCAGCAATACAAATGGGTCACCTGTACTAATATGAATATAGTCTGACACCCATCAACATGATTCAGAATGAAAGTCCATGGTACTCGGACATCGGAGACTGTGTGAAACATTTTTTCAAGATGGAGAAAAAAGGATTGACGTTTCCACCTCATTATTGTCCTACAGAGTACGTGTACTGTCGCATCCCCTTTTCCCAGATTAAAGACACGATGGAAAAGAAAGGACTTGGGTTGTTGAACCGAGTGATTGAGGACCGATCAGAAGAAGAATAAGAAGAGATGTAAAAATTGAATAAAATGTTTTGTTTTTTTTTTTATAAATAAAAAGTGTTGTTATAAATATAAGAGTCATCAGGTCTGGGGTCTCAGAAGAAGACTGGACATGGCCGAGAGCAGTAGTTTTTACATGATTTTACCCAGTGATGGGTCCATATCCTCTTTTCAGGGGAATACGACAGCCCAATTTAAAACGTTATTGCCACAAACAGTCGATTTAACAGACGGAGAATGGGAAGTGGCTTTCACAGAAATGATGTATCCCAATTCATTGAAAAACATCACAGAAGAGGAGGCTTATTTTGACATCCTGATCCCTCAATCTTTTGCTCCCCATATCAAAGACCCAGATGTTTATAAATCGGGCAGATTTAAAATGAAAACCATAGACGCGATGACATTAAGTCAATGTCTTGTACTGATCGATTGGGCCCATACTAAATGGGTTAAAATCATTGATAGAGATAGCAAGATAAAGATTAGGCGAATTCACTTCAGACCCGGGCCTTACATTCACCCCATGGCTTTAACAGAGAAAATATGGTTAGGACTAGAGAGATCATTGAAAAAAAATATGGAAAACCCTTGGTCATCCAGATGAAAAAAATTCTATGAAATCAATATATTACGAGACATATGATCGAGTGATGTATCAATTTAATGGAAAAATGCTTAGAAAAACTCCCTTGTGCATTCGTTTCCCCACATCCCTAGCTTATAATAAAGCTAGGGATGGACAGTAAGAAGGTCATTCTTCAGAACGATACAAAAAACATGACCAAATGGATCAATGCTAGTTACTTGGGAAACAATACTGTGGATTTATATGAAAATCTGAAATCCATGTCTATTGTATCTTGATTCATCCTAAGACGGTAGGATCCAATGCCTTGAAATTATTAAGAGTGGTGCCTTGTACATTTCATTTGGAGGATTCAAAACAAGCCAAATGGGAACCCGTTAGAGCGGAATTTTTTAAATTAAGTAAAAAACATTTCGATACCATTGAGATTCACATCATGACTCCTTTAGAGACTCCCATGCCCTTTGTAAGTGGTAAATCAGTGGTGAAACTTCAGTTCAGAAAAGTATACTGAGATGAATGTACAGTTGTTTTGTTCCATCTTATTGGGAGTGATGGCTTGTCTGGTATGCTGTCTGTATTATATTCAGCCCTAAAGGGTATAAACGGAAGTCCCTGAGTACAGAAAGGTTAGTTGAACAAGAGACATGAAACATGCAGTATCATCCCGGATTACTGAGACAAAGAGGACACGGACAGTCTATCATAAAGGCTTATTACGTCAAAAAGGACACGGTTTTTTAGGATCCCTATTAAAAGTAGCAGCTCCCTTAGTCAGCAATCTGGTAGGAGGATTATTAGGAGGGGTTCAACAGCAACCCCCACCACCACCAGCCTATTATCCACCCCAAAACTATCAAAGAGGGGAAGGATTTTTTACTGATTTACTGAAAAGCGGAGCTAAACGCGCCTTGACTGCTGCTGCTAGAACGGGGTTAGACGTATTAGAAAATAAGAGATCTTTAAAAGACGCAGTCAAAACTCACGGAGTACGAGCCCTAAAAAATACTTCGGAAATGGTGAAACAAAGAATGAATCTAGGAGGTACTAAGAAAAGAAGGAAGAGAATGAAAAAACAGAGAGGATCGGGAATAGTGATTAAAATAACAAGGAGGAAAAGAAGACGACAGAGAGGCCGAGGATTTTTTACTGATTTACTGAAAACCGGAGCTAAACACGCCTTGACTGCTGGGGTTAGACGTATTAGAAAATAAGAGATCTTTAAAAGACGCAGTCAAAACTCACGGTGTAAGAGCCCTAAAAATACCTCTGGAATGGTGAAACAAAGAATGAATCTAGGAGGTACTGCGAAAAGAAGAAAAAAGACACCTATGTTAGCCAGAGGAGGTCCTAAGAGAAAAAGGAAAACACAAGGAGGAATTCCTAAAAGAAAACGTTCTTTGGATGTGTTTGACTGAGGGAGAGTATAAATAGGACAGTCCAGTGAACAGAAGGTTCATTTGTGATAACTTAATCCTAGTAGACACTTCATGTTACAGCCCGATTCCTGTGTGTGTGGGATGAACAATTTACTATTGTTTCAAGTCCCTCCGACTAATATTGCTTTAGAAGACTCTAAATGGGAAGAATATTACCCCATTTCCAGCACTTTAGATTCGGAGACAGCTCCTATCGAATTTGAAATTAAAAGACAAGGAGATCACTATTTGGATTTATCTCAAACCTATGTTCAAATGGTATGTAAATTTACCAAAGACGATGGGAGTGATTTGACTGGGGCTAACAGCACTTCCAGTCCAGTGAATAATATCTTATATTCCTTATTTACGGAAATCGATCTCAGTCTGAATGGGAAAATAGTGACTCCGGGGACGGATACCTATCCTTACAAAGCTTATCTGGAGAAATTATTGTCTTACCAACCCAGAACTTTAATGACAGAGATGAGGGCCTGTAGTCTGTGGGAAAAAGATACAGCAGGACACATGGACAAAGAGGGGTTAGATGACCTTGGTGTAGCTCAAAATAAAACCTTTAATGTAACTAAAGGCCTAAGTGGTGCTGCCGACACGGTGGTCATTAACAAACCCATCCTTACAGAGTTACCGACCAATTCTAAAAACGAAGGATACCGAAAACGTCACCAAGCCATCGGTGGGAGTAAAAAAATCATCTTGCTGGATCGTTTACATTTGGATTTGTTTCAACAAGATCAATTTCTGCCCAATGGAGTGGACGTCCGTTTGCGATTTAATCGAGCTAGACCCGCTTTCTACATGATGATCAAAGGAGGAAGTACAGGAAAAGTGAAAATATTTAGTATGGTCTTGTAGGTGAGAAAAGTCAAACCCACACCAGTCATAATGAATGCTATTAATCAAAGTTTGAACACCCACAGAGCCAAATATCCATTAAGAAGAGTGGAAGTGAAAACCTTTACCATTCCCACAGGAACCCAATCTAAGATTACGGATCATCTGTTTCAAGGCCAGATGCCTAAACGTCTCATTTTAGGCTTTGTGGAGAATGCGGCATTTAACGGAGATAAAACAAAAAATTCCTTTCATTTTAAAAACTTTGGGATTAAGAAATTAGATCAGTATCAACGGAGAGACCATGACGACTTGTTGTTTTGAACCTAATTTCAACGATGATTTATATCTGAGATCTTATCTCAGTCTGTATCAAGCCCTGGGAAAATTAGGAGAAGTTTGGGCTCCGGACATTACCCTAGAAGAGTATAAAAGCGGCTACACTCTATGGGGCTGGGATTTCACTAAAGATCAAAAAGCGCAATCGGATAAATTCCACATCATAGAAACAGGAAATCTGAGAGTGGAAGTTCAGTTTACCAACAGTACGGTTACCACCTTAAATTGTGTGGTGTATGCAGAATTCGATAACCGATTAGAAATTAACAAACAGAGAGAAGTGAGTATTGATTACTAATGGATACGAGACAATTGAGAGAAGTCTTATCCAGAGAATTCAAGAGTTCTTTTTGGGGAGTGTATCCTGTAGATTTATTACCAGATCAATTAAGACCTAGAGAAAAAAGCCATCGTAGTGAATACGGATCCTCAAGATCGACCTGGAGAACATTGGGTGTGTCTGTATGTGAGCAGTCCCGTGGTGGAATATTTCGATTCTTATGGATTTCCTCCCTTCCAAAAAGAAATTCAAGACTTTATCCAGCGTCAGGCTCACCAATGGATATATAATCCGTATCGCTATCAAGACTGGAATACCGATGTGTGGACAATATTGCGTGTATTATTTACATTAAAGAGACAAGAAAAGAAAGAAAGCCGACGAATGGTTATTCCCCTTTGACCAGAGTACGGCTTTACAAAGGGATCGTTACGTGGCTGATTGGTTTAAAAACACTTATCATAAATTACCTACGGGTCATGGACAAACTTGTCAATGTTTTTTTTATCAAAATGTATTGTGATGCATTGTTGTTGTTGTTTGTTGTTAATAAAGAATGAAAAATACACCCTAAAATGTGTTATGGTTATGTACATAAACACTGCAGCTAGTGAGCTCATGAATGAGTGAGATGACGTCACAATGGGAGAATGGTCGTATGCGTCAGTCGTAAACAAAACGTAGCTGGAAATGTAAAAAAAACAAACGTAGGTAATACATGTATTTTTTGCACACGACCCTGTCTTATCCTCCAAGGGTATAAATACAACGTGTAAAAGACGATCATCATCAGTTGTGGGGTATGTGGTTGAGTAAAAGTTTGGCGAGAGATTTCCTAGAGATATGGAGATGGAGATGGAGAAATTTGCCTTATTAGAAAAGAGAATGACTGAACCTATGGGGGATCACGAAGCTCCTCAACAAAGAAGAATAGAGTTGAAAATGCTGGATGCGGAACCTCGTAATGAGTATTTACCCATCTATGAGAGCGTTCATGATCCTAAATTTCCAGACAGATGTTACAGGATTGCCATCAATTGGACCTTTATCATTCCCGAGGTCAAAGAAGAAGATATAGACATGTTTATGAGCAATGAAGAGGATTTTCAGTATTTGATTTTACAAAAAGAAAGGCATCCCTGGACAGGAGAAGTGCATCAAATCCGGGGATTCATTCAAATGAAAGAACAGGTAGGGGGACTGGATATGTGTAAAGTTCATTGTACTGCCAGATTTGCTATGTCTCACAGTACCCCAGAATTAAAAGGCCTGTTTTACAAGCAAGGGGGTGAATATGAAGATATGGAGTTCTGAAACCTGAGGAGAGAAACAAAGAATTGGACCCCAGAGATTGGATAGGACGGAAAATAGGGAACTGGAAGAAACCTGAAGTGAGAGAGACTAGAGCAGCTTTAAAGAGAAAGTTCTTAGAGTACGTAGATTACACAAGATTTGAATAAATAAAATTTGTAACTCTTGTTTTATTGTGTTGTTGTTCTTCTTTATAATAACAGGGTTTTTTTTTTTAAATAGACTCATTACATCATGAGTCTCCAGGAGATACAAGGTGATTTACTCAACAGTGAGGTAGAAGCGATTGTACATCAGTGTAACTGTTTGACTGTAAAAGCTCTTAAATTGAGTCAAAGTCTTGCGGAAAAATTCCCACAAGCGAATCTCTATACGACCCGCAGACCTCTAGGGTCTAGAAATTTAGCCCTAAAAGAAGATAGAGGAATTCCAGGCACTACTAGGGTGTTTACCTCACAAACACCTGAGGTCATTTGTTTACTAGTTCAATATTAATGGGATTATGAGAAAGCTAGTAACAGACCTAAAATAATTTCCACTTATTTTTTTTTTTTTTTTTTGTATTCTTTTCCATGTTTCTTATTATTTTTTAAAAAAAAAGATTCTAAGTTTTTTTTTTAATCTAAGTTCTTTAAAATATATAATGACCTGGTGTTTTGGACTTGACATACAAAACTTTTCTTTTTGACCACTGTATAAGAAGGTACTCTTTTCGTTTTGACACACACAAAACGTTTCTTTTTTTTTTTATTTTTGACTGTATAAGAAGGTAATCTTTTCTTTTTGACACAAAACGTTTCTTTTTTACCCCTGTATAAGAAGATAATCTTTTCTTTTGACACAAAACGTTTCTTATTTATCCCTATATAAAAAGGTACTCTTTTTTTGGACACAATTGTTTCTCTTTCATCTTTTGTAAACAGCTGGGTGGCTCTTAAAAGAGCCGTTGGTTTATTTTTTTCAGACAGGGTTTACTCCCTGTCAGGTCTGCCTCTTTCTCTTCAACTCCCGTCTAATGGAGAGGGGCGGCCGCTGGCTGGAAGTCAGGGGTTCCAGGGACTCTGGCCTTCCGGGGGTTGGTGGCGGTCTGGCTGGGGGAGGCGGTCTTACTGGTTGAGGTCGCCGTAATCCTCTGACTCCGCGGGTTGTAGGCGGCCTCGGTTCCCGGCGTCTGCAGAGGGGGCAGCAGCCTGTGGGTGATGACGGGTGGGCCTGTTACAGCATCCCACGCAAACGTAGTTTGACGGCTAAACAAAAGTCGATCCTACACTCGACCTGCATCCCCCAGAGCGGTACGGGGCCTCTGGGCACGGGTGAATTCCATACCTCTGATCTCTGGCTGGGGGATGGCCGCTGCTCCTCCTCCGATGAGGACTGTCTGGGGGACCAGCTGTTATTCACGGGGGGCTTTCAATCAAAATCCGAGTCAGCTCCTCCTGCTGCTGCTCCGTCGACTTGGCTGGGCGACTAGGTCGGTGTGGGCGGTCGTGGAGGGGGGGGCGGGCTCCTCGGGCTGTACCCGGGCGGGGGCGAAGGATTCCGGTTAGGCTCCTCCGGACTGGAAAGTGGGGCTTAGTATCCCTGATCTTCTCCATCTGTCTCCCGTCTCTCTGCCTCTGTCCTTCTGTAGGGGGTGGGGTGCCTTTTCTGCCTCCGTATTCTTCTTCTCTCTCCCCTCGTCCCCGGAAGATCTCGGGCAAAGCCTAGTGTGGCTATCGGCCATCTGGCCAGTTCCAAGCTGGTCGCTACATCCCTGACAATCCACAAGCCAGTACTTCCACTCCGTTTATCAAATAAAAATTGGGAATATCTCCCTCAGCCATCGTGAGCGTATGCAGTGATATTACCGAATGACACTGAGGACTGGCGAGCGTCTGTACTTATGCACACATGACGGACGTTGCAGAAAGCACCTGGATAGCGAGAGCCGAAATATCATGGCGAACCCAAATTATGTGTGATTTGTACTTTGGGATTTATACCTTTTCATGGATTATTTAGTGTGTATTCATTGTTAGATTCAATCATGATACAGGTCTAAACAAGGTAAGTTTCCTGCCTCTTTTCATACAAGAATTGATACATGACATGCATCCGTCGTGGAGAAAAGAGTGAAAAACCTCGAAGCGACGAGGCGAAATCCAGTGACCCGAGTGTATTAAATAAGCATTTTAAGTCTTTTTAGATTGTGAGATCAGGAAAACTCATGAGGGTTGAGGAGAAGGGACCTACGGAAGAGTGCCGATATAGTTTTTATTTCAAAAGAATCATGATCAGGATAAAATCAAGCTAAAATGGGTTTTGGTATAGACACAATGGGGGTCAGAGGACACGGATTTTCAGAAAATCATATTATGAGATAGATCAGGTTTCTTGGAATCTAGCCTATTTCTGGCTGACATTTTAAGAAAAATAGAATGTCATGAGGTTAAAAACAATTCGTATCAACTTTTTAGATCATGTACAAGTCTTGATCTTTTTTGTTTGATCAAAAACCATATACAGACTGCGCGTCTAAAAAAAAATTCAAAATGGCATCATAAATAACAAACTCTGACGTATAGATTTTTTACATGATTTATTTTTCAAAGACTAACAAAGCTTCTAACTGTCGAATTCTCCTCCGGAATCGCATTCAATCGGCTACTAGACTCATCCAGGGACTTTTTCGGTCTTCGGGGGGTAAATCATAGATTTGATTAAGGCTGGTATTAAAAGTCACCGATTTCCTAGCCTAAGTGAAATTTCCACCCATTTTATTCCGTATTGAATACATACTTTCTCCATCGCATCTATTTCCTGCCACAGTAAAATCACTTTTGCTGCTTGAGGATGGGTCAGGAAACTGTACGGCTTTCCGAGATAATGGGTCAGGTTCAGTCCGTACCATTTCTGCAGCAGAGTTGTTTTCATCCGTTGACATAAGAAATGTATTGTAGCTATTCTCCCCACGGTCGCATGATGTGATAATACCAGGCATTGTAACCACAAATCTTGAGTTGTTTCCATGATAGTGGTCGCTTTCTGAAATACTCGTTCTGCCTCCGGGGCAAGAGCTTCTTGATTGTTCTCTATCCATCGCACTAAACAATCATACCCATCTAAAATAGGAGTGTGTGTAAGAGTTGACATGATAGTCGATTAAGAAGAAAGGACAAGACTTTTTTTTCTCATTTATACCCCCGTAGAGACGTATACAGGACGCATACAGTGACTCAGGGAAAAAAATAACGTAGGTAAAACGAGCGAGGGTGATGCGCGCGTGGGGGACAAAACGTAAGTCCAACTTATTGATGCACACGGCCTTACAGATCCAACAGGTATATAAAGCAAAGTTGGGAATTTACGATCAGTCTTCGTTGGCACTTCCAACTTGACAGACGTGAAAAACAAGAGGCCCAAGGGCCTTGAATCGCTCTTCTGATAAATTGTACAATCTATCACTTCTATTTGAAGCCTCTAACCTTAAGTATCCTAAGACCCAAGTTGTATCAACTGACAAAGTTTGATGATTCTTAGCCAATTAGGACTGAAAATATTTTTAATAATAAAGCTATAAAAAACCATAAGTACATCACAGTGAAAAATATTAAGATTGAAGTTTTCTGAGGACTCAAGATGCATTAATAAACAAAGATTGAAGATTCTAAGCCAATAAGTATTTGAGATATTTAAAAGTAGGTCACCGTGACCTATTTTTTGTCTACATTCTTTGAAAACAAAAGATACATCAATTGACAAAGTTTGATGATTCTAAGCCAAAAAGTACCTGAGATATTCAAAAGTAGGTCACCATGACCTACTTTTTGATTGACATTCTCTAAAAACCAAAGATGCATCAACAAACAAAGTTTAGTGATTCTAAACCAGTTAGTACCATAGATACTTAAATAAAGCCATAAAATGTCAAAAATTAGGTCACTGTGACCTATTTTTTGGACATCATTCTCCGAAAACCCAAGATGCATCAACTTACAAAGTTTGATGATTCTAAGCCAATAAGTACCGTAGATACTTAAATAAAGCCATAAAATGTCAAAAGTAGGTCACCATGACCTACTTTTTGGTCGTCACTCTCCGAAAACCCAAGACGCATCAACTCACAAAGTTTGATGATTCTAAGCCAATAAATACCTAAAATACTAAAATATAGCCATAAAATGTCGAAAGTAGGTCACAGTGACCTAATTTTTGGATATCATTCTCCGAAAACCCAAAATGCATCAACTTACAAAGTTTGATGATTCTAAGCCAACAAGTACCGTAGATACTTCAATAAAGCCATAAAATGTCAAAAGTAGGTCACCGTGACCTACTTTTTGGTCGTCACTCTCCGAAAACCCAAGATACATCAACTCACAAAGTTTGATGATTGCCAATAAATACCTTAAATACTAAAATATAGCCATAAAGTGTTGAAACTAGGTCATCGTGACCTATATTTTGGTCGACATTTTTTAAAGTCACAAGATGCATCTGCTGACCAAGTTTGATGATCCTAGGTCTGGAGGTAATCAGAATATGCCTTTTAAACAATTCGAAAACAAATGCCTGCAAAATTCAAAAAGTAGGTCACAGTGACCTACTTTTTCATAAATATGTTTTAAGGTCCCAAGATGCATCAATTTACAAGATTTGATGATTCTAAATCCCTCAGTGTCTGAAATAATTGGATTAAATGTTTTAAAAAGAATTAGTCATAAAGTTCAAAAAGTAGGTCACGGTGACCTAATTTAAGCTGACGTTGTTCAAGGACCCAAGATGCATCAACTGACAAAGTTTGATGATCATAGGCCTTAAAGTGCCCGAAATATGCCTTCAAATCAACTTGAAAACAAATACCCACAAAATTTGAAAAGTAGGTCACCGTGACCTACTTTTGAGTTAACATGATGTGAAGTCCTGAGATGCATCAACTTACAAGATTTGATGATCCTAGTTCTAATAGTAAGCAAAATATAAACGTTTTTATTATTTGTAAATTTAGGTCAACTTTGAAGTGACCTTGAGACCACGCCCTTTGCCCGAGGGTCATGCCTTGAACAATTTTTAATCTTCAACATATCCTGATCCTTGTATGTAAGTTTGGTGAAAATCTGCTCGGTGGTTCTGGAGAAGAAGATTTTTTTGCAACCAGTTTTTTTGGTTTTGTCTTCCTGATTATCTCCCCTTGTTTAAGGGTTCCAACCCTTATTTTAGTATAAAGGGTAGCCCTTGGGCCAAGGATACCCTGTGACAAATTTGACACTGATTGGCCAAGGGGTTCTTGAGTTATGGCCCATATTCTAAAAAGTTAACGCACACCGCACAAATGGCCATAGCATTAGCTCTTTGAGCCTTTGGCTCAGAAGAGCTAAAAATGGCACAGGCAATGATGAATTCGGGGGAGACTTATGTTCCACCTAGAAATGAAGAAGTCAATTATGCTTTACAAATTGCAACGATGCCAGAGTCACAGGACCCCGTCGGATTTGATTTGGGATTGTATAATCTTCCAGAATACATGAATAAAGAAGATATGGGCATCTTGACTACAACTCTGGATGGGATTGTCATCATGCTGACTGGTATTGATAACAAGCTGACTGATCTGAAAAACTACAACACCAGTGAATTTTGTTTGATTCGTGCGAGATTGTCCAGATTAGAGGTTGAAGTCACCAACATGCAAGACAAAATGAGAGGAGGCTTTTACCAGAAAAAAAGAGGACAATGGATCCGGAGATACTAAGAAAACAAGACAGACAGATCCATGCTTCATCTGTAAAGAGTTAGGGCATTGGCCCCAGACTGCCCCAGAAAGAAACAGGATTTGTGCTACAAGTGCGGTAAATTTGGACATTGGGCTAATAAGTGCCCAGAGTTTGATGAGGATAAACAATTCTTGAAAGAAGTAGAAAAACTGGAGAAAAAGCCTCAGGAACCTAAGACCTCAGGGACACACCAAACCAAACCGCTAGTGAAAGAAGGAGGAAAAAAGTCTCAGGAACACAGCAGGGAGATTCCCAGCACTCACAAGAGGAAACTGCCCCCGACCGAAAAGGCACAGTAGAAGAAAAAGTAAAAACTCTGTATGTATATTGACTCTGAATAAAAATCCATTGTTTTTCCTTGTGTGTTATTGTTATTGTTTTTTTCCGTTTTCAGAAAATGCAGCTCGGGCTGGATGACTGAGAATGAAACGTGACGTCATAATCACGTATTTGAATCGCAGTCAAATCGTAGTAGTAGCGTATTTACCTAGTGTAAAAGGCTGCAGTTTTAAGAGTCTCAGGCCTTATTGGACCTCTCCCTAGGGGCTGTACTTAGTTGACCCAGCTATCCCCACCCAGGGGTTGTACTCCCTTGACCCACCTATCCCCCAAGGCTTGTACTTAATTGACCTACCTATCCCCCAGGGCTGTACTTAGTTGACCTCCCTATCCCAATCAGAATCCAGCATTTTGTACCTCATTTGCATAAAAAGTGCACTCAGTTGACCTCGCCATATAGACGCCTAATACTACTTACAGCAAATGAACCAATCCTTATTGGGAACTCTGTTCGTTATCTCTATATGTTTCATCTTACATAAATAATTAAATCATATGTAAATATAAACTTATACGTAAGGTTAATGTCATTGCATATCTCCATATTTCAGTAAAAAAACAGGGTTTTTTCAGACTTAACGAGGCCCGATCTAGTTGAAAATTACGAAAACGGAATGATTAAAAATTTTAATATTTGGAAATATTTTTGAATGTATTATGCTAAGAAAAATTAGAATGAAATTTTATTGCCTTGCCTTTATTGTAGTCAAATGGGGGCACTGTCAAGATATGGATCATTTTTTGTATTTTTATACAAAGTAACATAGTAAAACCCTCCAATAAACAAAGAAATTGAAAATTAAAAAAAAATACATGATGAAAATTTTTGTTTTTCACATATATAATGCAATTTTCATTCTTCTTATAAAAAATGAAAAGAAAATTGAAGGTAGCCTTTATTGCAGTGAAAAGGGGGCATATCGAAACACAAAATTAGCACTTATTTTATCCAACAAGACATGAAATAAGTCGCCATGGGTGTACATAACATCAACAAACGATTGCAATACTGTATTAGTTGTTATACGTGGAAAAGAGGGAGGGGGGGGGCTAAAAGGCGAAAAATGACGAATTTTACTACTATCATGTAATATATAGAAAAATAAAATATATCGGGGGTTGCATTTAAATGATTCAAAGACTGATTTTTTTTAAATCAAGCTAATTCATGCATATTTAAGTCTTCAATAAAAAAAAGGTGTGTATAAAGACTTCAAAATGTTCAAGGAGAAAGACTAAATCGTTTACTTTCGGTTGCAGTGTTTGTTTTTTAAACTCACAAATTGAAATAAAACAAGGTAAAATTAATGAATATGTACCAAGAAATTGATACCTCAACATAAGTCATATTCCAAAGTTGTTTATCAATTAAAAAAAAAATTTTAAAAAAAGCATGTAAATAATAGAAATACCAGCTTTCAACATGTACAGTCTATAGAATTACCAGGTATGCAGGATCAGCGAAACATTTTAGCGCAATTTGACGTCATTTTAATTGTGACGTTATTGTGTTCAATTGTGACGGCAGTCAAAGGTACTGTGACGTGCCTGAGTCGACGCTGCGTTAAAGAGTATGCGCAGTTCAACTAGATCGGGCCTCGTTAATGTTAATGTCTTTCAACTTATTTCTTATTATTTGTTATTCGAGAGAATTCTCAGAGAACGATCAATTTTTAACAGGTTACTAATTTAATGTTATAGGGATCTCTATAACCTCTTTTTAAATCAGCTTTTCGTAAAGCCTGTGGTCTTTATAATGATTTTTTTAGCAAGTTAATCTTTGATTTTGAACTAAATTTGACCGCTGAAGGTTCAACACAGGGCTCACGACGGACATGGTCGGTGTAAAGACGAATAATGACCCCCATCGAATAATGACCGGGGGGTCATTTTTCAACGACAAAAAATGACCCCCACCCGTAGAAAAAATTTTGTAGAAAAAGAGTCATAGGGGTCATTATTTTTATATTTCAGTCCTATAAAAAAAATGACCCCCATTGAAAAATGATCCCCGTTAAAGTGATACAAAATTTATAACAGGTGAAAGGGAAAAACATGCAGTATATTATAATTGTCCTTCTTTCGAGTAATTCATGCATTTGTTCGAATAGATTTGATCTTTGTTCTTAATAACACGTAGGGGTAATAAAGTTCATCATATCTCTCTGCCGAAATATTGACAAATCAGTTTTAAGCAATCAACAATCAAGCAATTGATCTTCATTTCTCTGATAAAGGAACAAACCTAGAAAATCAAAGATGGTACATGTAAATGTATCAAACGCGCGCTGGAGATGAAATTTATGAATATAATTTTTTTCTTTACTGACTCCATTGATACGTTGTTTCAGAAAAAAAATTGTTGGGAAAAAGTAGAAATTTGTAGTAGACGATTTAATATCGGTGCATACAAATAAGTATTTTGTTCGAATTAATAAGGTTTCATTCGGACGAGTTTGTAAAAATAGAAATGGATGATAGGACGCCTCGATGCTGTATATTTTTTATATGTTCCATCCTATACATGCAGACTATCACTATATGATTAAAGATGTTTTAAATCTTTGCCAATACATCTTCTTTTATACCACCCCCCTCCCTCGGTAGAACAACTAGACTTGCAATGAACATTTTCAAGTGAGAAATTAAAAAATTTACATTCATGAATTTTGAAAACGGATAACACCCCGCCCCACCTCTGATTCTATGTTTCCGAATGTTATGTGCATCTTTTCCACTCAAGTAGGAGAGACGTTTTTACTATACTGTTTTGAAAACTTTTCAGAATTGTTTTCAATCTATAAAATCTGCATTTCATTCACAGTGTGATCCACGCTAATGCCATTTATACATCCGTGCTATTGATCGATGATTTTACCTTTGAAAAATGTAGGTAGGTAAAAGATCTCTTTTGCAATTCATAAAGACAAATTTAATAAACAGAATGCCTGTTTAGAAAGCTTTATTCTGCTTGGGGCTTTGTATTTGTTGTCATGAGCAAATAACTAAAGCTACAAATAACTACATAAAATGAAATTACATGTATTAGCTTTATCTAAATATATATAAATGTTGAATTGGTTATACTGATAAACTTAACTATAGATTGTTTGTTGAGAAAGCATGTTCACTGAATATTAGCGATTTGAGTCATACTCTAAAAAAATCTTATAGTTAACATTAGCTATGGAATAACAGTATGTCAAAGATTTTACTATAGTAAATTTACACTTTTACTTATTAAATTAAAGTATTTTTACATTGAATTTCGTTTTTTAAAGTTTTTTTCCTTGCAATTTTACTTCATGATTCCAGAGGTTGATATTAAATGGAACTACTATTGGTGTATTCAAAATATTATTTTATAAATTAACATCATTGGTATGTGTTATAGATCTTTAGGACCTAAATCTTAAGACAGACACTGCATATGTAATATTTCGGAAATTTATATTGTAATTACTCGGGTTCGGTGATTAGGATGTGAACGTAAACATCCGCCTTAAAAAGTATATAAAGCCTGAATCGCAGTATCAAGCATTCATTCCAGTGTAAGCTGTGGAGAGTACAAGACGTGTGTGAACAGACAGCGATATAAGTAAGTGAGACTATAACGTCAGCTTACAGAAGAAGTCGACCTAATAAAATAAAGGTCTAGTCTACAAGAAAAGTAATAAATAAAGGCTGTTGTGTTTTTCGAGTGGCAAGCCACTCAGAGGCTAACCAGCGACGGAGGTTAGCCACCACACTTGTAATTAAGCTTGTTGACCCGTCTGGCAACCAGGCTGTTGTGTACAGTGTGTCTGCCTGAATAAGGCTAGCAGCGTGCACAGCAGTTGAAGGGCTGTCACTTGTACTGACTGTGTCCTGAATAAGGCTGCAGTACAAGCGTCAGTCCGAGGTTGGCCAGTGTAAGGGATAGCCTACCCACTGCCATTTTCTTAATCATCTGTAATTATTTGATTTACTGTTCAGTATTAACGTGATTATTAACCTAGATAAGGTTGGCCATTTATTTGTATATTTTGCAGGCCTTTGTAATCAATCATTTGTCAATCATTTATAAGAAAATTATATTATATTGGAAATCATCCCCCAAAACCTTGAATCGACAAGGTACGACCCCCCGACTGCTATTATTATTCCGCTCGACAAGTTACAAAATTTGGTGGCAGCGTCGGGATTTGGGGTACTTGATTATATTTTTGCTTGTAAATTTAGTAGCTACCAATAATCGTATTTGTTAGTATGGATAGTATGGATGACCTTACTAAAATCGAAAGAGAGCTAAGTAAGCTTCAGGCTAGCTTCGATGAAGATAAAAGAAAAACCGCTAGAGATTCAGGTTTAACTGAAAGCAGGCGAACAACCTTAGAAGATGATTATTATGAGGCAATGGGTGCGAAACCTAAATCAGTTAGGACGACCACTCTACCTACTGATATATCAGAAAGAAGAAAGCCTGAGAGCCGCATTAGCGTAGGTAGGTCTCATGACAAGACTCCAGATAGGTTTTCCTTAACAAGTACACCTTATGTTAGAAATAGGCAGGATGACCCTCTGTTTACAAATATCACAACACGCAGACCTGATGTAACGGCAAACATTAATCAACAGAAGGATAATCAGGTAAAGCCAGATAAGTTTGATGGTACTACCTCATGGCTAGACTTCAAATCTCATTTTGATGTATGTGCTGAATTGAATGGTTGGTCAACCTCTGAGAAAGGCATGCACTTAGCTGTTTCCCTACGAGGTCGGGCACAGGCTGTGCTGGGCAGTCTTCCAGAAGGAGAAAAATGTAACTACAGGTTATTATCTAGGTCTTTGGAAGAGCAATTTCTGCCACCTAACCAAACAGAATTGTATAGGGCACAATTACGAGAAAGGAGACAGCTGGCTTCTGAAACATTGCTAGAGCTTGGGCAGGATGTACGCAGGCTGGCCAACCTCGCGTATCCTACTGCCCCAATTGACGTTAGAGAAACCCTTGCAAAAGAGCAATTTATTGATGCTCTGAAGGACAGCAACATGAGAATTCGCATCAAAGAAGCCAGGCCAGTTGACCTTAATGATGCGATACGTCATGCTGTGGAGTTAGATGCATTTAATTCTGCTGAAAGACGTCTCCAGGAAGATAAGAGTTATTTAAGAGAGGCCAACCAGCCATTGGAATCAGACAAAGACACCGTAACCACGCTGTTGAAGGTAGTATCTGACATGCAAGAGGAAATGAAATCAATCAAGATGGCAGTACAGAACTCAAAATCTACAAAGCGTACATTGTCAAACATAATTTGCAACTTTTGCAAGAAGAAGGGCCACATGAAGAAAGATTGTTACTCTTATCAAAATATGCAGAAGAAGTTAAGGTTAAAAGAGAAAGAAAAGTCCACCTCTTTTCCAAGACAAGGAAAGGGGACTGACAAAGATGCAAGTAGAACTGGTGTAAGTCGGAAGGCAGGGGAAGCCGGTATATTTGTTGATGCTACGATAAACGGTAGAAAAGCGAAGTTTCTAATCGACACTGGGGCAACCGTTAGCATCATTTCACCATCAACATTGTATTCTGTGATGGGTGATACAAAGCCAGTTCTTGACAAGGTCAACCAGTACGTTCTTACGGCAGAAGGTACTGCAATGAATGTAGAAGGTTCTATCTCAATTTCTTTTTGTTGTCTGCCCTGACAATCAATCAGAAATTTACAGTAATTGATGTTGGCATTGATGGCATATTAGGGCTTGATTTTCTTACTACTAACAATTGCTCGCTTGATTTGCCAAATTCTTCTATGCTGATAGGAAGCAAGTGGGTAAAATTGTCATTCGAAGGGAAAATAGGTTGCTGTAGGGTAACCCTAGCTGCCAATATCACAATCCCTCCATGTAGTGAAACTATTGCCATGTGTAATGTTGTTGCACCTGTGTATGAGAAAGTACCAAACCTAGGTGTTATTGAACCGTCAGATCGTTTCATAGAATCAGATCGGGGTTTAGTAGCCAGAACATTGATCAGAGGTAGCAAAGTCACTCCTGTCAGACTTATGAATTTATCTACTGAAACAAAGAATTTGTATAAAGGGACTTTTGTTGCCACCATGTCAGCTGTCGACAGTGTGTATGAAAAGAGCAGTCACAATAAAAGGGTAGGAGAACTGCCTACTCATCTACAAGACTTGTATCAGCGATCAGTGAAGGACTTGACCATAGAGGATGCCAAGGCAGTCAGAGGACTGTTAAGAAAGTATTCGAGTCTATTTGCTGCGACTGATGCTGACCTTGGTCAAACCAAGATGACGGAACATACTATCGATACTGGTACGAATACTCCGATTAAGCAGCATCCAAGATGATTGCCAATACATATGCAGGAAGAGGCAGACCGTCATGTTGACGACATGCTAGAAAGAGGAAACATAGAAGAGTGCACCAGTCCCTGGTCGTCTCCAGTTGTGTTGGTTAAGAAAAAGGATGGAACGACTAGGTTCTGCATTGACTATACGAAGCTAAACAACGCAACTGTCAAAGATGCTATCCTCTTCCTAGGATAGATGACTCCCTAGGTCAATTATCGGGTGCCAAGTATTATTCCACATTAGACTTAAATGCCGGGTATTGGCAAGTGGAAGTTGCAGAAAAAGATCAACCCAAGACTGCATTTGCAACCAGAAAAGGGCTTTATAGTTTTAAAGTTATGCCCTTTGGGCTCTGTAACGCCCCTGCGACGTTTGAACGTCTCATGGAGCTTGTGCTAAGAGGTCTGCAATGGCAGATATGCCTTGTATATCTTGACGACATTATTGTTGTTGGGAAAACGGTAAACGATATGATTTCAAATCTTACACAAGTGTTTGATCGATTGTTAGCTACGGGACTAAAGCTCAAGCCTCGCAAATGCACTCTATTTTCAACAGAAGCAGAATACTTGGGACACGTCGTATCTGAAAAGGGGATTGCTAACACACCCTGATAAAATTAAGGTCATTCAGACATGGCAGGTACCCTCAAATATATCAGAGTTAAGATCATTTTTAGGATTCTGCAGTTATTATAGGCGATTTGTAAAAAACTTTGCTATTATTGCCAAGCCACTGCATGACCTGACTAAAAAGGGTATTAATTTTACATGGTCTGATGAATGCCAAGTATCCTTCGACAATCTTCGAAAACAGCTATCAACAACTCCTGTCTTGGCTCATCCAGATTTTAATGAAAGATTCATCCTGGATACCGATGCCAGTCAATATGCAATTGGTGCAGTATTGTCACAGATAAAAGATGGTGTTGAACGACCAATTGCCTATGCCAGCAGAAGTCTTTCCAAATCCGAAAGAAAGTATTGTGTTACCCGGAAAGAGCTTCTGGCTGTTGTACACTTCATCAAGTATTTTAGACATTACCTATGCAGCAGACAATTTATGGTAAGGACAGACCATAGCGCCCTTAGATGGTTGATGAACTTTAAGGACCCCAAAGGGCAGCTTGCTAGGTGGATGGATGTGTTATCCACATATGACTTCACAATAGAACATCGGCCAGGTCGACTACATGATAATGCAGATGGTCTGAGTAGATTGCCATGCAAGCAGTGTAAAGTCAGCCATAATGAATTGACTCACCAAACCGTAAACAAACTTGAAGCTGAAGACAAGTTGATTCTAGAAAAGCCTTTGAAATGTCTTCAGGATGAAGATGAGGATATCAAAAAGATAAAAGTTTGGCTCGAAAGGAGAAAGCAACCGAAAAATGATGAGATTGCGTCCGAATCTGTTGTTGTGAAATCCCTTTGCTCTCAGTGGGACCGACTGGTCATTGAAAATGGAATATTGTATAGAAGGTGGTCAGATCTTGTTACAAAACAGGATACTTTGCAAGCCATTGTCCCGAAGCAGGAGCGATGGAATGTTTTGAAACATTACCATGACTCGAGGACAGCGGGCCATCTGGGTATTCACAAGACACTTGCCAGAAACCGTCAATCTTACTACTGGCCAGGCCTCCAAATGGATGTTCATTCTTATGTTCGTGGCTGTGAAGTGTGCACGAAGAGAAAAGCACCTAGACAAAACAACAAGGCTCCAATGCATTTAGTCTTCACATGGTATTCAATGGAAAGACTGGCGACTGATCTTTTAGGCGAACTGCCAATGACATGAAATGGGAATAAATATATCCTTGTTGTGGCAGACTACTTTACGAAGTGGACGGAAGCCTTTGCATTGCAAAACATGGAGGCAGAAACTGTCGCCACAAAGATTGTTGAAGAAGTCGTTTCCAGATTTGGAGTACCAGCTACAATACATTCTGATCAGGGTCCGCAGTATGAAAGCAACCTTTTTAAGGAAATGTGCAGACTGTTGGACATACAAAAAACCCACACCACTCCGTACCATCCACAGTCGGACGGAATGGTGGAGCGTTCAACAGAACGTTAACAACAATGCTTAGTGGTTTTGTCAATGAGCACCACACTGATTGGGATGTCCATCTTCCTTTTGTAATAATGGCATATCGAAGGTCGGTGCATGAGACTACAGGGATGACACCAAATATGATGATGTTTGGGCGAGAGGTGTCGACACCACTTGATTTGATATATATGCCTCCATCTATAAAAGAGGTGCCAAGCAATAAATGGGCATGGTATTTACAAGAACGCCTGGAAAATGCTCATAAATTTGTGAGAACAAGAATGAATCAGGCAATGGTCAGGCAAAAACATTACCACGATCGTAAACTGAAATGGCATCATTTCGAAGCGGGTGAAGAGGTTTATGTTTTCTTCCCAAGAAGAAAACCAGGTACTTCACCCAAGTTCACAAGTTATTGGCGAGGTCCATTTAAGGTGGTAAAACAAATGTCTGACTTGACATATCTGGTCAATTGTGGTCCAAGAGGATCAGATCAGGTCATCCATGTTGACAGAATGCGGAAAAAGCATGCACAGACTTTGTTAGGGGACAGCGACGAGCCGTTGCCAACATGTGAAAGTCCTGAGGACTCTGGTCCTATAAATGATGATTTTGATTCATGCGTTAATGACGAACTACGAGTGTCCCATCGCCCTAGTAGACATCGCAAACCTCCTAGTTGGTTGCACGATTATGAGACAGATTTTTAATTATCTCTGTAGTACGCATGTAAAAAGAAATTCTTAGGAAGCTTATATAGTTTTTATGTTTGTATATTTTTGTAGTGATGGCTAAGACTAAGACGGCCACAAGAAAAGAATATCGGCGGTGTCCAATGTGTTGGAATCTGCAAAGACAGAGGACGAATTTATGAGGAACATTATGGTGTGTGCCATGAGGCTGTTTGAATGCCCAATATGTGATTTCACCAACATTACAGAACTTAATGTAAAGAGACACATTAAAAGATGTCACCCTGGATTAGGACCTAATGATGAACTTATTAAACTGGGCCCAAAAGAACAAAATAAGGAGAAGGCAGGTTGCTCGTTTGGTGAAGAAAACAAAGGTGAAGAAAGCGCAAATGAAGATTGGTTACACCAGGACCTTTGTGGAGTTATAGGCGAGATATCCTCTGCCAACTCATCGAGTAGTAACTCAAGTGATGAAAATGAAGAAGATGATATTGATGAGCAGAAGGAGAAACAAGATTCAGAAGGCAATTTGTTAGAAGGAAGACTTTTCCGTAAGAAGACCCAACCGACTTTGCCATTCACAAGAAAAAGACCAAGTTTGGAGAAGATCCCTGTTCCAAAGAAGATAACTTGTATGGATTTTTCCATCCAGGTTGATATAGAACCAGCAGTCACTCCCGTAGAAAGTAACAGAGTTGATGCTTACACACAGACATCCCCAAAAAAGAGAGAAGTTGTGACCAAAACGATAAGAAAGTATCGTGAAGGAGAGGCAGACATCAGGGTTGTCACAAAGGAAAGATTATTTTACAAGTGACATATTCAAGTAACTTAATTGAAACTTACACTTAACACAGATAGTGTTCATTAGTTTGTTGGTTATCTTTATTGCTGTTCTTGTTTTGTTGATTTTTTGGTTAGTAATATAAATACAGTTTTGTCGTTAGAAAAAAAACCACAAGATAAATAAATAGAAAAAAAAAATAGTAAGTTGATATATTGATTTTGCATGCGGGACGAATGTCAGCGGAGGCGTGGGTAGTGTAATATTTCGGAAATTTATATTGTAATTATTCGGGTTCGGTGATTAGGATGTGAACGTAAACATCCGCCTTAAAAAGTATATAAAGCCTGAATCGCAGTATCAAGCATTCATTCCAGTGTAAGCTGTGGAGAGTACAAGATGTGTGTGAACAGACAGCAATATAAGTAAGTGAGGCTATAACGTCAGCTTACAGAAGAAGTCGACCTAATAAAATAAAGGTCTAGTCTACCAGAAAAGTAATAAATAAAGGCTGTTGTGTTTTTCGAGTGGCAAGCCACTCAGAGGCTAACCAGCGACGGAGGTTAGCCACCACACTTGTTATTAAGCTTGTTGACCCGTCTGGCAACCAGGCTGTTGTGTACAGTGTGTCTGCCTGAATAAGGCTAGCAGTGTGCACAGCAGTTGAAGGGCTGTCACTTGTACTGACTGTGTCCTGAATAAGGCTGCAGTACAAGCGTCAGTCCGAGGTTGGCCAGTGTAAGGGATAGCCTACCGACTGTCATTTTCTTAATCATCTGTAATTATTTGATTTACTGTTCAATATTAACGTGATTATTAACCTAGATAAGGTTGGCCATTTATTTGTATATTTTGCAGGCCTTTGTAATCAATTATTTGTCAATCATTTATAAGAAAAATTATATTATATTGGAAATCATCCCTCAAAACCTTGAATCGACAAGGTACGACCCCCCGACTGCTATTATTATTCCGCTCGACACGTTACACATATATATTAATACAGTGCAAGTTATTAGACGGAAACAAATTTAAAAAAAAAAACTACAGAAATAGCAGTCAATCATTATCACGCCATGAGAACTTTCATAGTTATTTTACACATTATGTCCAAAATCTACTTGAAAATACATTACAGTAAAACTCGTTTAGTGCGAACACGGATATAGCGAATTCACGCTGGGTCCCCGGAAAAATTCTTAACAAAGCTTTGTAAAAATTTACGGTTAAAACGAACTCTGATACAACAAATTTACGGATATAGCGAACTAATTTTGAGTCCCGTTCATGTTAAATATAATGAAATTAACATCTTTTATAACGAACTTTCAAAGTTCTCAAAATTTGATAAATTGAACTGACGTTATTTTCTTTTGGCATTTGTGTATAAAATTCAATTTATAATAAAACATTAATTATTGAATTCACAAAAAAGACAAAATTCCCATAAGACATTGCTTTTAAAACACACTTTGGTTATCATTGTTTTCTATATGCTAATTCCTGAGAGACAACTGAAAACAAACTACCGTTTCAACATTTAACGTTAATAATAAGAATTGGTGGATGTTGGCCGCATTAACATTTTTTGTGGGGAAACTGGGGAGCCGGCCAGTGCACCAGTTTAACTTCACATGAAAGGGACACACTGGGGGCCTGCGTGAACATCAGTGCCCAAACATGAACGATCACCAGCGTTCTAAGGAGGCAGGCATGACCTGCCCTTCTCACCCTGTCTCCTGCAGTGCTACCTGGTTTAACATTTGCATGAGGGAGGCATACACAAGCCTAAATGTTACATGCAACAGCCTGTAGCATCCCCTCACTCAGGTGAGGTGGATGTGGGCCCAGCCATACCCGGTGTGGGCCCCACTATGCCAAAAACATTAGAATACTGACAACAGTTAACTGTGTCCTGACTTTGTATATTTTAATTTAATTTACACTTTAAATTAAATCCTGTATTTAAACCCCTTGCTTTGGGAGCAAGTGGGGGGAGACACCCAGGTTTTGGAGCAGAAAGTGTCAACACCTACCACTGCGGACTCCCCAGTCCCGCCACAGACATTGGAACAATGAACCCCACAAAAAACCCTTTTACATTATAAACTTTTCCATTTGTCAGAAAAACAGAAATATTATCCCAGATATAGAATAAGGTTAAAAATAAGCAACTCCTTTTCATACTTAATCAACTTCATTATTAAAGCCATTGAATGGACATTACACTTGGAGCTCGTAAACAAAGGTATGATACAAAAGGTATATCACATATATGAACAAAATATAACAGCCTGTCCTGTGCTAACAAACACAATGAATTAACATATGCACATGTTCCTAGAATGAAACAATGTTGGATTTAGTGGAAACAATGACATATAAGTATATACATCTATATCAAAATATGGAGCTGATAGCCTAATTAAAGGTCGAACGGTGGGTAGTGACTACCCCTTCCTCCGATA
Source organism: Saccostrea cuccullata (assembly GCF_032062105.1). Classification (NCBI taxonomy): domain Eukaryota; kingdom Metazoa; phylum Mollusca; class Bivalvia; order Ostreida; family Ostreidae; genus Saccostrea; species Saccostrea cuccullata. The sequence goes on along the minus strand of NW_026937927.1, from coordinate 43,534 downwards.
AAATGTTCTAAGGCAGCTTGCATATTATTTAAGTATATGGTGTTGCCTATGTCCGACAGGTGTGTACCGTCTGTTCGGAACAGCTCTATTTCTGAGGCTTTAATGTTGTGATCGTGGCCAATATACAAACCCTGCACTTGGTCAGCCATGAAATTCTTCATACATTTATTGATTCTGATACGTTTTTTGTTAATTTTATTTCCCATTCCCAAAGGTGCAAAGTGCCAATACCTTCTCGGTAGGATGGCAGACCAAATGAGGGTGGTACTTGGCCATAATGCATTAAATCTAAGTAATGTACATTGTGCATTTTCTGAGAAAGTTTTTGAAGTGATTTGTTCAGTGGTTAGGTCATTCGAACCTAAGTGTATGATAAGAAAGTGTGGTGGGCTTTGATTTTTTGTCATTTCATTTACAGTTTTTTGTAACTCTTCCCATTTAAGTCCTCTTACTCCCATCCACAGGATTGACGCCTTTAAGTTGAGGTTGGTTCCACCAGGTCTGCTAGCTGCAGCCAGTCCAGCCCAGTATGGGATTGATGATCCTACTATCCATATTGTTTTATCTGAAATGCTTTGGTAAAATTACTTGAGAACATCTTTGTGTGTGTGGGTGTTGCTTGTATGGTATTTGTGGAGTATGCATGGAATGTGTGTAATTTTTTTTTTTTGTGGGGGGTGAACTAATATGCCGGACAATTTATTGCGGGCGGATGTAAGTCAAAAATGAGTTAGATTTCCATCTACCCATTTCTTTAATCTGCGTATCGGGAGTTCCGCGTTTTGCCAATTCGGTGGCCATGCCGATGCGGAAACTATGAGACCTATAGTCACCTTGCACTTGGAGAAATGAGAGGGACCTATCTAAAACTGCCTGAAATTGAAAACGGGTAATCGGTATATCATCTACATGAACAAACAATGTATCTGTATTTGGGGGCCAAAACTGCAAATAAGGCTCGATTGTTGCTGTTGGACAAAATTGTGTGTCTGGTAATTTTTATATTTGCAGAACTGAACTTTTGCCTATTTGATCTGTTTTGGATCTATTTATTTTTATGAAAAATTGACCAGCTTTGCTTTTGGAGATATCTGTAATGCACAAAGCTAGAATTTCATTCACTCTAAGCAGACCAAAAAAGGTAAGAGTGTAGGCTGCGGAAAAAAGTGCAGTCTCGAATGGTGAGCGGCATTCCGATTTTAAGGTCTCTATAATTTTACCAAACAGCTGAAATGATATGGGGAGTCGCATGTCTTTACTTAAACCACCAGACCTCTTAAAACCCTCGATAGATTTTGTAACACTGAAATTTTTTGTATTGTCCTGAAACCTGTTGATTGTGTGGTAATAAGATATTGCGCTAATGTATAGACATATAGTTCTGTAAGTGAAGTTATTGATTGAAAGGAATGCAACGAATTGTAACAGCTGATGAACTGGGACAGGCCAGCTTTGAGCCAACCCATAGTGAGCAATGAAATTTTTGAACTTTGTTAATGCAGTGTTATAATCCTGGTGAGTATTGGGTGCTAACGACCTATACAAAAGTCTTGAAGCTTCCTGTTCTAAATGTCCCAAATGTGGCGTGGTAGCGGTATGGGCCATAGGTCTGCCTCTGGTGCAAGTCGTCGAAATCTGGCCCACTGCGAACGAGATAAAGCATCAGCAATGCAATTTTCTTTTGTGTGTATGTATTTTGCTGTTATCTGAATATTATACTGTAGTAAAAGTAATACAAGCTTTCTGACAATATTCATAACTCTGTCTGATTTAGAAGATAGTGTGTTAAGGACATGTACTACTGCCATGTTGTCAATGAGGAATAGGATTTTTGTATTTTGTAAGCACCCATGCCATAATGTAATAGCTACCATAACTAGAAACATTTCAAGAGATGTCATGTCTCTGGTGATACCCAAATTAGCCCAAGACTGAGGCTAGGACCCAAATGCCCATTTCCCCCCAAAATAAATGCCGAATCCTCCGTTGCTTCCCTCTGCACTATCAGTGAAAAGTTGTATGGTTTGATTATCTAAAAATTGAGTTTTGATCACTGAAACACCGTTATATGATCGCAGAAATACTTGCCAAATAAGGAGGTCTTGCTTAATATTTTTAGTAAGCCTAATTTTGTGGTGAGGTTTTGAAACTCCGATTGTTGCATTAATGAGGCGCCTGCAAAAGGCACGACCAGGGGCAACCACCCTACAAGCAAAATTAAGTTGACCTATGAGCGATTGAAGTTCTTGCAAAGTAACTTTTTTTGAGGAGAGGAAGGAATTGATGACATGCCTTAACTTATCTAACTTTTCTGTTGGCAGAGCCATAGTCATGTTTTTGATGTCAAAAAGGATACCGAGAAACACAAGTTGAGTAAATGGTCCGACAGTTTTGTCTGCAGCTATTGGAACACCCAATTCTTCGCAAAGGGACTTAAACTTGTCAAGGGTATCGTGGCAAACCGAAGAAAATTTGGATCCACAAAAAGAAAATCGTCTAAATAGTGCAAGATAAACTTATTGCCTGTATGCTGTTCAGTTAACCAATGCAAAAAATGTGCAAATTTCTCCCAAAGCGCACAGCTTATTGAGGAACCAAATGGGCCCATTTTGTCAGTATAAAAGAACCATCTAACTTAAAGCCTAACAGATCAAAATCGGCTGGGGAAATAGGTAGAAGCCTAAAGGCAGATTTTATGTCTGACTTTGCCAAAAAAGTTCCCTTCCCTAGCTCTGCAATCATTTCTGCTGCCTCGTCAATACTTGAACATTTGACTGAACATTCTGTGGAATCTATGAAAAAATTTAATGAATCTTCATTAGCGTATGATAGGTGATGTATTATCCTCATGTCCCCATCTTTTTTAGGGACCAAACCCACTGGTGACACTTGATGGGTTTTAAAAGGGGGGTTGTGGGAATGGCCCAGCTACTCGGTTGAGTTGTAATTCTTTTTTTGATTTTTTGGTGTGCTGTGGGCAAATTTTTGTACAAACTTGGGAGGTTTTTACTTAACCGTGCTCTCCTAGGACCCAGGTTCTGCAGTCTAATCCCAAATTTAAAACCCTGGAGCAGAAATTGAGAATGTTCATAACCTTGGAAATGTTTTTTAAGTGAATCAAATTTAATATGAGTATGCCCTAATGTATGGAGATGTTTTTTTCCTTGCGCAGCTGACTCTGGGATGATTTCCTCTGCACTGACTGCAAGTGTGGCTGTAGCGGCATCTGGGGAAGGAAGTACAGAATTTACCCTGGTTGTATATATTACAGCTTAAAGGATATTTGGCACTTGTCTGTGTTGTTTTAGGGGGGAAGTGTTGTGTTGTGTTCTTGGAATATTGACCTAAATTAGCATGTGCATATTCTTGTGGCTGTGATGTATAATTGAGATTTGATTGGTTGTTGACATACATAAGCCAGAATTCACTATGGATTTTCCCCCACGACATTGTTGGGTTTGATACTCTGCGTAGTCGAAATTGTTCGTCGTACTTATACCAATTATACGAACGACTAGCTGCCAGCCGGATGTCTCGCATATATTTTAGCATTTCTTGAGCTTTTGCCTCACAGTGTTCGAAAATGATACTCATGTAGATCATAAAAGCTGAAGTCCACTTTTCTATACTTAATTGCGAGTTCTGTATTCGCTTAACAACACATAAACGGCCATTTTTAAAATGGACTTCCCCTTGTGAATCCCATTCAACTAATTCCTTGGCCGACTTTAGCAAGAGAGAAAGATCTACAAATTGCCCCTTCCATATTTTTTTTATTTAAGTTTATGAGGTACATGAGCGGCTATACTGTCCGCTGAGCAAGTTTGCTGCTGTGGTAAACCTGCCATTTGAATGAGTGACTCACCCGGGGTGTCGGTTGTCGAGATGCTCACGTCTGCGGGGGGATGGCCTTGGGGCTCCTCAGGAACTGACACCTCCTCCGGGCACTGTGACTATGCCTCAGCGGGGCTTCGGGTGCGACGATTTTTTCTCCCCTTTACCCGAGCTGGCGAACCCATCGGCCTCTTCCGATTGTTACTTTTGTCTTTGGTTTTCACAGGCGGCATGCTTCTGCTTCAAAGATAAAAAAAAAGATATGTGGGGTTTTCAGCAAGGGTATACCGGATATCGAGTATAATTAACTCGTACGTAGTTCCAGCTTGCAAGATAACTCATACATAGTTTAAACAATCAATACAGGGTGTCTCAAAATTAATATTGACTATTTGATATAAAATCAAATAATCCTGATTATTTATCGAATGTATGTTTTGTAATATTTGCTTCCCAAACATATTTGGTACTTAATACTTGAGGGAAAACATGCATCTTGCGATTTCGCTACATATGGGTCTACGAATTCGTTATACGGATGTAACGAATTACGGATATAGCGAATCAAATTCACAGGTCCCCAGGACTTCGCTATAATCGAGTTTTACTGTAATAACTGACAATTGCTTACAGTCAGGTAATTATAAAGTCGAATCGGTCTCATCAGAGACACATATTAAACCCAAATATTAACAGTTATATGATTATTGTGTCTATTACTTTTAAGTAGACAATAACAGACGGACGGACATTCCGATCACTATATAACCTCCCACTTTCCAATGCTTCTGATTTTTTTCTGTCAGTACGATTTCCACCATCGAAAAACAATGTTCACCTAACCCTTAAGGCTCGAAAAATCTTTTACTCATCTAGATTTTGAATCATCGCATTGACCTTAAAATATTGCTATGATTGCACAAGAGGCCCACGGGCCTTATAGGCCACCTGAGTAGCATGTAACAACTTTCCAACAACTGAATTTGGTTTGACTATTTTAAACCAAAAGACTTGAAATTCACAATTTTGAAAGAGGCTTATTTGGAAAATAAGCATGCTTATTTGGGTTACTTAATACCCAAAGGCAGATCAGAGTAACAGAGAGAAAATGCATTTCCACTTTATAACCACCAGTTGTGCACACCAACCCAGAGAAACCACTGACCCTGGGGCCACATATTTCACAATATTCAAAAAGACATCATCATAAATGGTTGATTTATACCAAAGAGTAGATTTCAAAGTATTACTTTATTTTCAGACTATAATATAACCCCTCCAACCCCCAAACCCCCGTCTGTAGTACCCCTAACGCAGAGGCCCTGAAATTAACCATTTAATTTTGAAAGAGACATCTTTCTTCATCATAAATATATACTTAGATCAATGGCATTGTACCAAGGAGCAAAGGAAAAAATTTCCAAAGAATTCATGCGTTTTCACAATATAATCATTATAAAACCCCACCCTAACACCAGAACCCCTGACCCAGGGGTCATGAAATTCACAAATTGGGTAGATGCATCCTTCCTCATCATAACTATGTACATAGTTCATTGGTTTTATACCCAGGAGCATAGGAGAAGATTTTTAAAGAATTTATACATATTCACTTTATAATCAATAGAGCCCCGCCCTAACACCAGAACCCCTGACCCTGGGGCCATGAAATTCACAATTTTGGAAGAAGCAATCTTATTCAACATAACTATGTACTTAGTTAGCTTATTTAATGCCCAGGAGCAGAGAAGAAGATTTTCAAACTATTAATGCATTTTCACTATACTGTCTATTTAGCCCCTCCCTAGCACTAGCACCCCTAGCCCTGGGGCCATGAATTTCACAAGTTTGGAAGAGGACTCAATGCTGATTACAATCATGCCAACAATTTGACTGCTTGATGTCCAGGAGCATAGAAGAAGATTTTTAAAGATTGCACTAATTTTAGTGGTTTTGGCCCCACCCCTCAGGCCCCAGGGGGACAGGGACCATGAAATTCACAATTTTTGTTCCCCTTTACCCATAGATGCTTTGTGCCAAAATTGGTTGAAATCGGTTCAGCGGTTTCAGAGAAGAAGCTGAAAATGTTCAAATGTTAAGGCATGGCGCACGGCGCACGACGACGGACAACAACGGATAGCAATAAGTCACCTGAGTTTACTAAGGTGACCTAATAATGTTATGAGATCAACATATCATAATTTATTCCCAATTAGCTCAGGTGAGCATTTTGGCCAATGTGCTTCTTTATCAACTTTTTTTTGCCCCCTTAAAATTTCAGCTTTAATCCGCAGGGAGTCATTTTTCTTCACGTGGGTTCTACAAATTTTTAGGGTGGTGACACTTTTTCTACGGGCAAAAAGGTCATCGAATAATGACCGGGGTCATTTTTTGACGTAGAATATTGACCGGGGGTCATTTTTCTCTGTCGTAAAATGACCCCCGATCATTATTCGATGGGGGTCATTATTCGTCTTTACACGGGACAACAGGGGATAGTTACCTTCTAGTATACCTTATCCCACCTCAGGAGTTTCCGTTCCTAAATCTGTTTACATCATAAATTTGTTTGTAGATTTTTTTGGGGGATTGATCAGTTTTCCTGCTTTTCCCTTTTCATCTATTTTTATGAATTTTAATGACCTCTTTTTCAAGACCTTCCGTTTGTCATGACAACATTAACACTAAAAAATGACGTCAATCTTCTACCCTTCATTGATTTTCCTACAAATATTTCATTCGATGAGACTGAACAGTCATCAATCTTAAAAATCTACAAACAATGCATATCTGTTAACACGGCATAAAACAAGGATCCGCTGTCAATTTTAGAGGAGGAAGTAGATGCGAAGGTGGAGTAGACATCATCTGTTGTCTGAGTTGAACAGATATACCTTCAATGAGCTATATTTAGTAAGCAAATAATATAAAAAACGATGGTCTAACAATTAATATGAAACAAGTCATATGTTTTTTTTTATAATTGTTAACAAAGCAAAGCCATAAAATTTATGAAACACTGACTTTAAACGAAGTTGTAGGAAAATCATATGACATCATTGTATATCAGAAGCCTTCCATGGCTCGAAAAATAATTGTATTTAGAAAAAAAAAGTTGCAAAAGTTATAAACCAAATGCAAATAATAAAAGGATATTACTACATTGATAAAGAAAGGTGATAATACAAAGGCAAATCGAGTTTGTTATCAAATTATTTGTTTGTGCTAAATCTCCATAGAAGGTTAAGAATCCAAATATGATACAGCTGAGACTCTGTAATGTCTTCTATTTCAAGTTCACTGGGATAATTAAAAGAACAAAAACAGCTAAGCTTAAAAAGGGGCACAATAAGTGCATATTGTTATTGTTTTTCCAGCAAATTATTGAAAATTTCAAAATATATTATTAAAGTTGTCAGTGAATTGAAACAAGGTTATCTTGTTGATGATCGATTACAAGATACCAACATATCCGACTTCTAATTTCGTTGTAAAAACAGTTGTCTTTGATATTACAAACCTAATTTTTATTTTTTCGTGAGGAATGGTTGAACATATAAAGTAAAGAGAAGACGTACGTTTTGATGTCAAAGTGACGAGTCTGTTTGAAATGTCAAAGCCCCTGTAAGTTCTATAGTGCAATACATTCTTCTTTCAACATATGTCCACATCCTTTCAAGAATATGTTGACCTGACTTCTAATTATCAACTGTAATGGGGCAGGAAATTTACTGTGGTTGATATTTTTGGCTTACATGTATTTAACATTCCATTTGAAATTACTTTTACACATATTAAGAATCCTCCATTTGTCGGGTAAGAGCTGCACCATTCAGCTTTTACTCGTTACTCAAGGCCATTGAGTATTAGAATGCATAATTTCATTTCTCTCTAGATGTACATTGTACAATTAAAAGTCTTGCATTGTCTATTATATTTTGCATATGTGGCACTAAACACTTTTATTAAACATACAAGTCATTTTAACGCAATTAAACGCATTTTAATTCAAAAAGGTTTGAATATTAAACTATTCACAATTGAAAACTCGTTGCAGTATTTTCAATTTCTTCCTGCAATTCTATATACATAAAAATATTTATATCTATAGGCGGACTGTTAATTGTAAACTGTGAACAGATCTCCAAGTTCCCCATCACAACTATCTATGACCATGGATATAAGTCTATTTGGAAATGTTTTACTTCTACTAGTCACTTTATCATTTCATAGAATCATTCCAGTCTATACCAGAGGTACGTATGTGATCAACAAAACATTCACATGTTTTTATGAATGTATAAATCGATTTTTCAGATATACCTGGTAGATAAGAAAATATCACATATTGATGAAAAAAGTACATGTATTCCACTTAAATCATGAAATTTAGAATGAAAATTAAAAGGCTGCGAATATGAATAACAAATTTTCGAATATGACTTACAAAATATTTAATACAAAATTACAAATCACTAGATTTATCATATTTAGGGAAATATTTTTTTCATATAAAGCAATTAGAATAATGCAACGACTCACTGCACATGACAATGCTATTATATATTTCTTTTCCTTTAATATTTATTAACATTATTCATTAAAAAAAAAAAAAAAAAAAAAAAAAAACTTGTCATGTCTAGAGTTTTGGTACTTAGGAAATTATATTGTCCTATATAATTCTCTAGCGTAGATTGTGAACTTGATATAATTGTTCCTATAGTTCTTTTCTCAATATTTTTCCTTTGGCAATTGTTAAATAAATAATGTGTACAATATTTGGTCTAAATTATGCATGACATTGTGTATTACTACACAGTGAGATGAATTGCAGGTGAAACACAAAAAAGTCAAGCTGTCCGTTTAACAAACTTTCTCTTGCTTTAAACTCCTTTATCAACTCTCCTTATGAAATGTGTTGCTTTTTGCTAATTCTATAGATACAAGAAGGTTTTCAAGTTTTTATTCAAACATGTACATGTATAACCCTTAAATAATTTTATCGAAAATCATTCAAGTGCTATTATACATGTATACTCATAGTACATGTACTTATATATGAGATAGGAGAATTCAAACCATATATAAATGACTATTTACTTTTACTATAAACATATTTATTGTATAATACAATAAAGATTGGGCAACAGGCAAGGTCTATGTACACTCTCTTCTAGTATAATAGGTCAATATACATATATTAAATAACAATACTTGTACATAATTATCAATAAAGGTTCCAAATGTAAAAAAGAAATCACAATCAACTATTATTCATCAATATTATGTAATAGAAATGACAACTCCTAACTGTTTACAAATTATTTACATACTTTTCCAGCTTAAAAAAAAATTTAGAAAAAATTATGCATTTAATAAAGTATTTTATATTACAGTTTTCCTTATTTAGTCTCTTAGAAGATTTAATGAATTCATATACATATGAAATATTTTACAATTTGTTTGAAAAGATTATTGACATTTTCTTTTTAAAAGAGTTCAGAGTTCATAAACAACATCAATATCAGATAAATTTTTTACCAGTAAGTTTCTGTCAACAAAATATGATGGGACGTTGATAAGATAATGTTCAGTATCTTATGTATGAAATCCAGACTTTTGACATAATTGGATATCTGATAAAAATGATTTTTCCTAATGTGCATTACGATTGCCAGCATTGTTTTGCATCTAACAATGTAAGATATTCTCGTTTCTATTAGCAAAGTTAATGTACCTACAATGTTTGATATGTTTTTTTTTCATCATCACTAAGACTGTTCCAAAGATTTATGGTTGGGGGAATGAAACTATTCTACCACGACATTGTTTTACAAACTGGTATACATCAGTTATTACGTCCAGAACTTAGGTTGAACGCATGATGAACTGGAAAAAAGGTGGGATCAAATCATACAAATAATCAGGTGCAGAACCATTTATCATTTTTTACATCAATTAAAGTTTGTGTTTTCTCTCCTAAAACCCCTGTCACACCAGGGCTGCGTCCTCACGGCGACTGCATGGCGTCCTCAAAAAATGCAAAACGCCGAGGTGATCGCAGTGGAGTCTCCTACAGCGCCGTGACAACGCGGCGAGATCTCCACTGAACGCCCTAGGGTCGCGTAGGGTCTCCTAGAACGCCAGGAGACGGCGATCACTTTGGGCATGCACAAAGTACGCGCCGTGTGATCGCGGTCTGATAAGAACGCCGTAGAAACGTAGTATGATCGCCGTAGCAGCGCGGTGAGATCTCCAACAACGTAGTGGAAGCTCCGTACGAGCGCCGTGAAGACGCACATGATCGCGGCACGAACGCAGTGATAGTAGACTGCGCTTCCACGGAGACCTCACGGAGATGTCGCGGAGTTCTTGGAGATGTCACTGCGTTTCTATCGCGTTTTTACGGCGCTTCTAATGAGATTTATCGTCTTGTGATTTTTTGGACTGCGATTACACGGCGACAACACGGAGTCGTCACTGCGATCATTGCGCTCCCATGACGTTTCTACAGCGTCCGTTGGCGATCACAATGCGCTTTCACGGCGTTGTTAGGGCGTTGTCAGCCAGCTCACAAAACAAGAGCGATGGGATCATATTTGTTCAGCAATTATTCCAACGTATTTGTTGCACTAGGAGCATCTGAGTGAAAACAAAAATGGAAGAGAAAATTACATCAGAACTTGTTCTGTTGTTTCACTTAAATTTTGTAGAAAACTTTTCAGTGTGTTTATTTTTTTTTTACATTCATAATAAAATCAAAGAAAATCTAACAACACATCTGAACCGATAAAATTTAAAAAAGGGAATTTAATCATAAAACTATTTATAATTAAGTACTAAATTATGTAAATAGAACATTTTTAATTAATAAGAATATTTCTTGGCATAATTAGAAGTTTTTTCATCGTGTAACTTGAATCTTTAAACAAAAATGTTTTACATTCCTTAAGAATTTAAATCAGTGAGTATAGAACGCATTGTGAACGTATTGTGAACGCAGCCAGCGCAGTGAGAACGCCGTAAACACGAGGTGAAAACTCCTAACGCGCCGTGAAAACTCCGCGGAAGCGCAGTCAATCGCCGAGAGATCTCCGTGGGAACGCAGTAGAACGCCGTGAGGATCGCGTCCGTCGCCGTAGGGACGCCGTGACATCTTCATAATATGAAAATTTTACAGAAATTTGTGCAGTTTTCCTGCGATTCCACGGCGATTTTAAAAATTTAACAACGCCGTAATGACTCCGTGTGAACGCAACTTGGTGTGACAGGGCCTTAAGATATTATGGTTCCCATCTTAGTTTACCATACAAACAAATTCTGGACTAATTATTTCTAAGCCAAGTAATGATTATTGCAGCCTCTATCTGAACATTTTCAAGCAATTCTGAACTACTTCAGGTACAATTATCCCACACAATGTCTACATGTTCTAAAATTGGTCTGATAAAAGCAAAATGATTTTTATTAGTAAATTTCTATCTATACTACAGTGGTATGTTTCAGTTACCTAAAGTATATTCAATCCTTGTTTATATCCTAGGCAGTGCTTAGGTGAGCGATGTGGCTCCTGGGCCTCTTGTATAAAGGTTAATATTTTTCTTCGCCAGGAACTTGGCACTTTGGAGTGAGAGTTTCGTGTCTTTCGAATAAGACCTAAAAACCCGCGTATGGTACAACTAAAATCCGAATCTCCATAAAGTGACTATGAGAGCTGAATAAAGATCTTAATGATTGATAGATTGTATATTGTTTAACGTCCCTCCCGAGAATTTTTCACTCATATGGAGACGCCACCACTTGCCGGTGGAGAGCTGCAAATTTTGTCCTATACTTTGCACTTAGGACCATTGAGCCTGGAGGGATCTTTTCCGTGCAAGCACCTACTCCGACACAGGACCTCTGTTTATACAGTCTCATCGAAGTACCGGCCGCCACGTCCCACAGTTGGATTCGAACCCGCGACGTAAGTATTGCCTCCTTACCTCGCGACTCTAGAGCAGACGCTCTAACCACTGCGCCACGCGGGCGACTCTTAATTTGAAGTTCGTTTTATGGGGGCATCGCTATGTGAGTAAAAATTCCGTCCGTCTGTACGTCCGTCCGTCTGTTACGCTTTAGGGTACCCATCTCTTATCCGCAACTCCTCTTATATCACTGAGTGAAATTTAATGAAACTTTCACTGAATCTTTATTACATATTGCCATTGTGCACCTCTTATTTTACTTTTTGATCCGGTACATATTATGGGTTTCCCGGCCACAGCGAAACATGGACTTTGTCATCAGTTATAACCATATGTGAGGCGGGGGGTATCATTTAGTGAGCTCATTGCTCACAGTACCTCTAGTTTATACACTGAATTGACTACGGATTTCTTCGACATGACAAGGAGCATACAGCGGGAGTGACCAGTCCACAGAGGATGCTCACTCCTCCATGACACCTGATCCCACCTCTGTTGTTTTGGAGGTCCGTGTTTGCTTTGCTCCTATTTTGTCTTGTTTTCTTGACTTTGATATTGAATACTGTTCGTTATCCTTCTTTTAAAATATATGTAGATGAAAAATTATAGACACTTATTCTTATAATAGATCTTTGAAAATAGAATGTCATATAATTTCGATGTCAAGACAGGAGTGAAGGTCATTTAATATGACAGAATATGTGAAAAATTGTGATATGATTTTATCGAGATAACAAACAGTATGCAAGCTCAAGAACCTTTAAAAAAGAAGTTGGATAAGGTGCCATCGAGAAATGAGCTTACCCTGCCGACCGGTCACACCCACCATGTACATGTACTCCTTGTCAGGATCGGTAAAAATACGGGAAAATCTGTCGACAATTTAGTGTCATAATAATAGCCCAAAAATTAGTATGAAAAACGCCAGCTAGCATTTGACTTAATGTTAAACTGTCCTTGCTTACAAAGCCATTGTTTTAACCATAAAACGAAAAGATGACTTTAAACGAGAGTGAAGATATTTTCGTTTCAGCAATTTGTTTGTCAATAATTTACATCGTCTTAGAATGAAACTAAATCATCTTTTTTTTATTTTCAGTGTGCAATGTAGGTTTTCATGGTATCAATTGTTCTTTACCATGCAGATTTCCTAGCTATGGTTTCCAATGCCAACTAGCATGCAACTGCACTGCTGATATCTGTGATCATATTTCAGGATGCATATTTCAAACAGGTTGTTTATTTCATGAATAGGCCTTATGCATTTAGCAATAGTCCACCCCTATTAATTTTTCATCTATATATCTAACGATAATAATAAACATTTTTTCATAATATACTGTTCAGGAAGTCACGTTTTTTATCTCTCATTCGACACGATTGTGGTTTGATGAATTCGTGGAATTAATGCACAAATAAATATAGTAAAAATTTACAAATTACATCCTTGGTTTATTTTTCCGATTTGAGGCACAATAAAGATCTATTTTAAGAGAAATGAGGTCAAAGTATAAAAAAAGTCATAAAATGCTGATATATTTGAGGAGCTTTGATCAATATGTTTTAGCATTAAGATGTAAATCAAAATATCTTACTTTATTAAAATAGAGGCGATCGCTTATTCAAGAAATGGATACAAAGTTCAAAGAGAACATCAAGGTCAAAAATTGTTTTATAAACGGTTAACTATCAAGGATAAATGTTTTGTACTACCTGTAAATGTAAAATCAAAGTAGACTCATATATCATTAATACTTTACAATACAATCATACACTTTTTTAAAGAATACATATATTTATATTGAAGCAATACTATTTTGCAGTCTACAGTGAAGCTACGGAGAGCGCTATTACCAATAGAACCCCTGAAAGCAGTGTCAATAAAACCAATACTAGTATTTCAAACGTTGCACTTTCTTCGGAAAAGAATTTTATAGCATTTACATTTGCTGGGATTGCTTTCTTGTTTGGGATTGTACTGATCGTATGTATATATAAACGCAAAAAATTCAATGTCATCGAAATGGGAATTGAATGTGAACAATATGAGCAAATTCAAAGTCAACCTACACATATTTCATATATTTATCCAACAAATGAATCAAATACACATTGTTCATATATTTATCCGACAAATGAATCGAATCTAATAGATAAAGTAAATGAACACGAAGTCGAAAGTGAAAATTATGATACAATTCCAGAGGAAAATATTACACACAAAGAACAAGACCCCGTGCAAGATCAAGAAAATATACGAATATCTACAAATCAGGAAGAAGAATCGGAATTACTTTTCAGGACAGAAGATGATTATATAATTGTTGCTCAGATTGATGAATTATCCGATGGCAATAAAGAAATTTAAAGCTCGGTGCATGTCTAGAATCTGACATATTTAAACGTATTACGTTTATAACTGGCTAAATATATTAAAATAGTCCTTTAGAGATCAATGGTATAATATTAATCTAATAAACAAAGCATTAAAACAAAGAACTTTTTAACGCGCAAGAAAAATAACGTCATATTTCTGCGTACTACGTTATCAGTTTCAGAGAGTGGTGACATGGATTCAGAAAACCACAGTGTGATGCTCCGGAAAGTCGGATCAGGACGTGATTGCATAAAATCAACAATAAAATTGAGTGATACACATCAGGTATATAATAAATAATTTTTCTGAGAATTCACTCCTTCGATGCCATTTTAAAAATTCCTATTGAAGGGAAGTGAAGACAAAAATGTATATATTCTCAATATGTTTCAAGTTATCCACATCTTTTATTTGAGATATCATATGTTAAACACCTTTTTAAATGTTATCATATGTATGTTATTTAGTGAATAATGTATAAATGTATTGAAAGTGTATTGAAAATGTTTTGAACTTCGTATGACATCATCGTATCTAGTGAATGTGTTTACTTTACAGCTTCAATAAAAAATTTTAGAAGCTAATGCATTTTCAAATTCATGGAAGTCAATTTAAAATCATGCCAAATAATATAAATAACTATATTCAGTTTATATATTTTTGGTTATAAAGCTAAATGACTTAAACATTTCTTCATTTAGAGAAACCTGTAGGCACCTGTAGGCATCATTTACATTTACTAAATCTTGACCTTATGTGGACAAATCCAAGACTATCTCATGTAATGAAATTGCACAACTTACTGTTATAATGTAAATGGCATGCAACTACTAGTATTTTGAAAGAATGCAAAAACCCTATATCTTCAGTTGCCAACTAAATGGCATGATATTTTGATGAAATATGTCTGAGTCAAAGATATGTTGAAGATTTGTTTTGTCTTCCTTGAATGATGTGCATTCCTTTTCATATTTATTTTTTTTAATTATATGTATTTTAAATTTTGGTGTTTAATAACAAATTTTATTTCAAATACATGCATTATCTTTTTAAATTAAAAAAAAAAAATAAATATTCATATTGTAACTCTGAACGTAACTCCATTTAGTAATGCAATAATCGAATCTTGTTTTTGAGCAAAATGGTCAACAAAGTAGCATTGGTAATTAAATTATCTCTCATTTGTTAGCGGGGAAATGTATGCATGTAATATTTTAATCACTTTTTGTAATAATTTCAGTATTTCTTCATCATATTAAAGATTGCTAAAAAGACTCCTGAAATTTTTTTTTTTTTTTTTTTTACAAATTTAGAGTAGAAAATTGATTAAAAAATAGAGCTCAGTTGAAATTTTATTTTAAGGACATGGCAAGGTTTCTGGCTTAAGTATAGAAATTTTCAAGAACCTTTGTACAGGTTTAATGGTACCAAACATGTTTAATTCTGGTTCGTTTAACCTACAAAGCCAGCCTTCTTATTTAGATTTTGTCGAATCAATGCTTTCACAATTCTCAATGCATTTCTTATGTAAAATTTTGATGAAAAGGACATACATAATTTTTAATCATACGATTTCTCTAAAACCCATTTATTTCATAGACGTTTAGAATAAAATACATTGTTGTATTCTTATATCCGATGACATGTATGTATTTTGGCTGACAATGCAAATATAAAAACAAGGCACAGAAATTCCAGCACTGTTCTTTAATTTTGAGTTACTTCCCTTAACATCTAATTATTATTTATAATGATCAAGAGTTTCTATCATGTAATTTACGTTATTGGAAACAAACTGTAATAAATATATTTGCATGTATTTATTATAACTCTTATTTGTAGTTACTAAACGGTGCCTCGTTCACTTGACCTGTGTTACTGGTTACCGGCCTAGCTTTCACCACTTTCAGCACTAATTGTTATGCTATGAAATGCACACTGGTTATGCTATTTAATACACACTGAATTGTCGAATGCTCGAATACGGTTCATAATGTCCATACCATATACTTCATTGTAAATTAGTACAAATTTCTCCCATATAACTTCTACAACATTTCAGTACAACAAAAAGATTTTGACTCAAGATATCGATGCTTAAGATGTTTCATGATCATGGGACAAATTTCCGACTCTAAGAGCAATTGAGCAGTGAGGGATCATCATCGCGCCAACGCCTGTTATGAAACAGGAGACCTTGGTTTTAAAAGTGCCATCCGAAGGACCCACAACAGCGCTTAACAAAAGAAAGGTTACTAACCTTTTTAATTGATATGGGTCAGTCACAGGAAGAGATCGCATCTACAATTTTAAGATCATAGAGCGGGCGTTCTACTGACTGAGATATCGTGACGGTTGAAGAAGTAGCAATATACCCTGCAATATCACCTGCAAATGGGCTTTGTGTCTCCCAGTTGATTCAATTTGCAATAATATCCTACACCTACGAACGTGTTTTAAAATAAAGAAAGCTATTGACAAACAAGGATATCAACAGTCCCATTTAAAGTTACCATCTCGCAAGTTTAACTGTCAACAAATAAAATCTATCATTAAGTTAAATATTGACTGAATTTTTTCATCAAAATCGTGAAGACATCAATAACAGGCAAGCTCATCACTTGTAGTCAATAATCCAGAGGTAAAAAAAATTAGGTAGATTACATGATCAATTCGAACTGGTCCCTGCTGACAAAGCAAGTAACAACATTGTCTTCCTTTGCGAGGCTCATTATATAAATTATTTTTTGAAGAACTTGGATTTAAGTCTACAAGTGGTAATCTAATTTGTACATAAAGTTCTCTTTCTAAGGAAGATATTCATCAAAATCATATGTCACTTTTAAATATTTTTAGTATTCCAAACAATCAAAATTAATTTAAATGACCATATCTAAACTGGATTCCGAAAATTCATAAAGATACATAGCGGGTTCCAGTAAATGTTCAACGAATACTCTTTCTTTACTCCTCACTAAGATATTAACAGTTGTGAAGATGAAACGTCAAGAGTGCTGTGAAACAATATATTCCAGAAGTAGTGTAAATCAGATGTTCTAAGGAACACTTGGAAAACTTGAAATCACAAGATTTTACCAAGTCCAACAGCTAAAGAACTTGCAACTTTTCAGCTTTAAACACAAACATTTCCCACAATAAACTAAAACCCAGGCTTTTTGATATTAAACACTGACAATTTTTCAATAAAAATGGAACTTTTAAATTTACTTATTATGTAATGTGCAAAATTGTTTTGTTAAACATCTTTCTGAGTGAACACATAAGTACTCTAAAGTTGACATTAAAAAAATGCTTGAGTTTTTGATTGACCACATCTTTGTGGTTTTTGGAGACCAGGACTTCCAACTATCTCTGAATCAGAATCTGTCCAAAATTGTTTACGTGAAAAGAAAAAAAAACAGTTACTGTGGCAATCAACTCGACATTTAGATGTATCGACGACGTATTGTCAATTAACAATGGATATTTCCAATCTTATGTCGATACGATATATCCAAGTGGGCTTGAGATAAAAGATACCAAAGAGTCCGACACATCTGTTTCATATTTGAATATTTTACTTTAAAAGACGTTAATGGTAATCTAACGACCAAGTTCTATGATAAACGTGATCACTTTAACTTTTCAATTGTCAACTTCCCTTACTTATGCAGCAATATACTAGTACAGTACAAACCAGACCCAACCTGGCACTAAGCGGTCCCAGACAGCCCCATAGCAGTCTCAGCAGTCCCAGAAAGAGGTTCCAGCAGTCCTAGAAATCAGTCCCAGTGGGTTGGGTTTATTAATTTACTGGGTAGAGCTTACCCCGAAATGAAATTACCAGTAAACAATGTTGATTTTCAGTAGTGTCATCAAATTTGTACAATTCAATGCGACAGCCATTTCAAAACAGTGCAGTTTAAAATAATCATTATTGAAGGAAGAATTTCACACCTACTAATAACATGTCGTATTGAATATTTAAACACAATCATGTGATATAGTTATCTTTCATTTAAAAAATATATTTTTTTAAATTTTCTGTGATTGAATTTGTTTCCATTTTCCATTGTTTCCATATTTAACTTTTGCTATTTTAAACTTGAATCGCTTATTTTTTTATCTACCAGAATCGACTTTGAATAGATCTTATAATTATAGCGCAAGGCTGATTTCAATGCTATGGTACTCTAAAGGCATTTTTCTTAAGTAATGTGCTTTTGAAAGAAATATCAAGTTTCTTAATTTTGCTTAGATTTATTTTTCAGTCATGATTATTGTCACTGACGTATCAATTTAAAATACATTCGCTTAATAAGCGTGAGGGTATATAGTGTTCGGGATGTCCGTCCGTCTGTCTGTATGTCTGTCTAGCTGTATGTCAGTCTGTCCCACTTGGTTTTCCACACTTTTTTTTTAAAACGACTGTAAATATTGTGCTGATGTTTGGTATTTGTGTGTATCTTAAACAGTAACAGATCAAATTTGAATTTCTTTTTATTGATTGTAGACGGGAAAAGATTTTGTATTTTTTTATAATATAGTTTAAGATCGGGTTCGTGCGGAGCATTGCACTAAATTAATATTCTAAACGATATTATCGAGTTAAAGAAAATTTTGATTGAAACACACTGGATAGCTTAATATTTAGAAACAAAAAAATATGTCGTTAAAATGATGATTATATCCTGTTGACCCGATTTAAGGACAGAATACGTTCATTGTAATGACAATGCCTGACTTCGATCATGAACTTGAGTAACTGTTGTTGAACTAGAGTAACATCGAACCCGATATAGTTTAACTGGAGTGACGTAATTTTTCTACCATAGTTCTACCCTCGTATTTCCGTTGATTGAACTATGGTAGAAAAACAAGTAGAGCTTTTCAAAAAAGCTTACCGTCTTTAGCAACAATTTTAAACAGTTAACAGATCTACATTTAACAGGCCGTATAATTCTTTTGAATTTCTTGATTTTGTATTTCTAAATTAGCTTTTCACGGGCATTAGCCCTACCACAGTTGTCGCTCGGTCATCTCCGTAAACTTTGACTGGCCGAGAGCTTTCGGCAAACCTCGGCTGATTCCCATTCTCTCTTCAAACAAGAAAGGGGAAAAGAATAATAACAAATTGTAAAGCCTGCAAGCAATAACTATCAAATTTTATTTATAATGAAATTAAAGAGACCTTTTTATTTATTGCTATAAAAAATATCATGTTATTAAGAAATAATTACTGCTGAATTTGTTGTTCGTTTTGTCATTTTTTTAAGATTGGAAATCTTGCGAAATTGTTAAGTCGTACGAAAAATAGATCATCAGAAAGTTATCTCCCTTGCCTTGAACAGCATTTCAACCAATGAAATAATTGTAAATTTTCTCATCATGCAATTTCTACCAATCACAAAAGAGAGGAAGTGCATAGTCCGAAGACTGTAAAAAAACTTCAACTATACAATACCGTCTTCCAAGGAAGACGGTAATTACGTCACTCCAGTTAAACGATATCGGGTTCGATGTTACTCTAGTTCAACAACAGTTACTCAAGTTCACCTGATCGAAGTCAGCCTATATAGCAAAGAGAACAAACGGGGGATAACTCTAATTCAGTGCATACTAATTCCGAATCGAATGTCAACATGGCAAACATGAAGCGAGAAAAAGACGTCGAAATAATTAGTAAAACTGAATTTCGTCTTTATATGAACATTTTTTGTAGTTTAAAGGTTGCACAACCTCGAGAAGGTTTGTTTTCATTTATTTGGTATTTATTTTAATATAAATACTTTTGTATTCTTCAAAAGTCGTCGAAAATATTTCGAAGCAATTCTCATTGGGTAATTTGTTTTTTGCTACATTACGACAGAGACATTATTCATACATGTCACTGATAACATTCAAGTGTATGGGAGGTATTCTAACAGTTAGATTATTTTAAGTGACAAACAATAGATCATGTTTGGATTCTTTTTTAAACCTAGTAAAATGAGGTGTTTTGACCAAAGCATGAATGCATGTGTAATGTCATTCATAGACACCTCTCTTTGTAAGACAGATCGACTTAATTCTAAGACATTTTATTCATAAACAGGTCATTACCAAATGTCCACATTTGGGGGACACTTTTTCATAAACAGGATATTATAAAATGACACCTTATAGAAAAAGGAGGAACCCGATAGTGGACAAGTAATGCTTGTTAACTTGCATCAAGACTGTATTGAAGTATTTTATTGTTTTACTTGAGTCCAGGTGTGGAAAAGATTCTAAAACCAACGCAGTCAAAATATGCTTACCCATCGCACATTACAGGAGGTTTTAGGAATGCACGGGTATAATTCATGCCGTTGTTATGATTCTACATCTAAACCTATTTCTAACTGCATTTCGTTCCCATCAAATAAAATGATGCCTGCATAAAAGCAAAAGTCAACGTCATTCAAACTATTTATAATGACTCTTCTTTATTTCGTTTTCAAATATTTTGCAATTTTTTAATATTAATTTAATGGTTGACATATAAGATGAATGCGTGTGACGGGGAAACATTTCCAAATATTAGAACAGGTCTATGAGGTATATATAAAAGCATTCCATATTTCGCTTAAGTGATCAGTCAGAAATGAATGATATGTGTCTCATGTTTTTATCCACGTCTTTTACCACTGCAAGTGAATCCTTTAGAGTAAGTTATATTTGATCATGATAACACTTCCTTTCCTTAAACCATAGAAAAGGAGATTTCCATTTTATCTTATAAATTTTTGATTTGTATTTGATTTTGTTAAGTTAGTTTGGCCAAAGTTTAGTCAATTGGCCATCGTTGCTTTGATATGCGGTATGACCCCTTGGGCACATCTTCTAACATACAAGAGGGAGCGTTATTATTTTTTGAAAACTAACTTCAGAATCTGTATATCTACAGGCTTTCGTTTTTGCCTACCTACTTTAAGGTATTTACCACCCTTTGGCCTGCATTTTGGGGAAATCTGTATTAGTTTCTCCATCCGATGAGGACATCTTCACTCATGAAGTTTTACATGGGAAGTAGTCAGAAATCAAGTGTGAGCTATCATTTAAATCTAAATTTACCTGGCACTGTCCATTAAGTTAAACAATACAGCTATTGTTTTCACCCCTCACTCTCTGGACAATCAAGTGTGTTACGTAATCATAGCAGATACATAACCATCACTTAGGACAGTTTATTAAGGTCTTCCGTTTCCAACGGAAGGCCTTCTACTGATTCTGATGGTTAAGATTATTAAGGTCTTCCGTTTCCAACGGAAGACCTTTTACTGATTCTGATGATTAAGATTATTCTTATTATTCTTTTTTTTTCTCCTAGACGCCAACTTTGAAGCTTCATATCTTCCTCATTCCTGAACAGACTTTGTTCAAATTTTCAGAGCTTTTAGACTTCCCCAAACCCTTTTCGAATATTGTTAAACAATTCGGAAATTACCTTCTATTCAAGAGTTATTCCCCTTTGATTGAATTTTTCATACCTCTGTATTCCAGACAAAGGCTCAGAAAAGGTAATAACTGGAGCACAAAACCCTTTGAAATTGAAAAGAGGAAGCATTGAAGTTGTGCACATCGATTTTTGTTTTTTGATTTTTGCATTTAAAATGGCGCTAGGGAGGGTTCAAAAGTTAGAACGCGGAAAACAGCAAAAAATTTGACATATTTTCCTTTATACCTTGAAAACTAAAAATATTTTGTTAAGACATGTAGAAAAAAAGCTGTGCATAATTGCAAGAGCTTTCATTTGATACTATAGAAAAGGGGCTGGCCCCTAAAATTAGGGATCTATGAAGCTTGGAAGTTTTTGCTTTATAACTCAAAAACGGTAAATATTTCGATCTGGATCTTTCGAGCAAAATTGTTCTTTAACACCTTTTTGATCTGATGAGAATGTTTATTTGTTCGAATATACCGGGGTTATTGCATAATATGCAGTCCAAAGCAGGTCAGGTAAACATGTAACGTTTTTATTCGGCAAGTAAAAACGACCTCTTTTTGTGTACATGTATAACTTGCTGTAAATAATATACCCTACGGTATTTTATGTTGATTTTCTTCAAAATAAGGTTTTTATCGTGTTTTATGATTAACTATAAAATTATTTATTACAACTAGTTTTTCTATTTTTCTTTATTTAATTAGTTTTATAGTGAACACGTCTTTAAAAGCGGAAGATATGAAATCTATCTTTTTACGTTTATCATTGTAACAAACTATATAATTAATCTTAAACTTTATGCATCGAATAATTCACGATCATTAGTTGTATACATTTTACGATCCCCATGTTAAAGTTATGTAACCCAAGCCGCGAATCCCACGCTGCCTATCGAGGTCACCAGTGTAGAAGCCACCTGTGGACATAAACAAAGCAAGTGTTTGTGATTGTATTAGACCATTGTGTACAAAGACCTATCAATTAATAGAAAACTGTGTTTTTGATTACATCGCGATTCAATAAGATTATTTCACCCATCTTTTATATTTAATCGTAATTCCAAACACTTGTGCATAAAATCATTTTGAATTGTGTTCGCTTTCTTTGGCCTGTTCGCGCAAAATAAAAAAAAAAATATTTCTCTATTCTGTGTTAATGTATTTTATTTCAATTGTAATTGAGAAGGGGCTTCGGCAAATAATTATAAATAGTGATGGATAGTGATAGGTAATATCGTATATGTACGTTTTATTTTTACCATCACTCTTTTGTTTCTCCGTTTACCGGGGTATCATTTTTTTAAAGATTAAATCAGGGACCTAAATAAACATTGAACATAAAAAATACTTTATAATATACTATTATTCACGTATTTGTAATATAGCAAACAGTTTATATCCAGCTTTGTCGCTTTGTGTCTAAAGTTGTGTTGCCCGGTCCTCGTTTACAAACACGTGGTTGCAGAGAACAGTGGGCATATGTGAAAATCCATTGTGTACTTCGATAGTTACAGATGGAAAATTGGGTTTGAAATCATGTCGTTTCTTTCATATCATTTAATTTCACTCTATTTCAGCTTGTTTAAATCTATCGTAATCGCTTGTACATTTATTCATTGCAAGTTTTATGTATTTTGATGGCCGAATAAACACTAGCTGGGTTTGCAATATTTTTTTTTCAGTTTTTATCGAGGTGGATATTGTTTTATGAAACTTAAACTTACATGCACGCATGCATGGTAGTTGTAAGTGGAGGTGACGTTTCTAATTCACGGGAAAACATCCAACATTAAATTAAGCACTTTTGAGTAAGCAGTTATTTGCTACTAAACTTTAAATGTTATTGTACAAAATAATATACTTTTTCGCTGAATAAACAGAATATCTCAACATTGCTTGTATATGTACAGCCAATGTAAGTATAAATATACATGTATGCACTTTTGCGTAGAATAACGGCCAAAATATATACATCCAGAGTTTCAGAATACGATTTTTAAAAAAATTGAAAATTCGTTAATACTATTTATCATCAACCAGTATATATCTCGACAATAAAATATCAATTTAAATTCTTTCCCAATCGTCCTTCCGGTCAGTCATTGTTAATGTTGGTGACATCAAATGTATTTACTAGGGTGTCAGTAAATAGTTTCACCTTAATTGTCTTCATCGTCATTCGGTTTTTTTCATCATTAGAAATAAATTGCTTGAGGACAACTTGTTTTCTCTTCTCACATTGGTAACGCGTATGAACAAGGTTTTAAACAAAGCAAACGGCATTTTACAAAAAAAAGGAAAACGAGAAGAAAAAAAAGTGTCTATTTAGATGAAAAACACAATCGCATTAATTTGTATTTGAACAATCCACATACGGTTTTTTAGCTCTACTGGTCAGAGACCAGAAGAGCTTATGCGATAGTAATGCGTCCGGTGTAAAGACGAATAATGACTCCCATCGAATAATGACCGGGGGTCATTTTTCGACAGCGAAAAATGACCCCCGGTCATTATTCGACGTAGAAAAATGACCCTTTTACCCGTAGAAAAAGTGTCACCACCATAAAAATTTGCAGAACCCACGTGAAGTGAATGACCCCCGTAGAAAAATGACTCCCTGTGGATTTAAGCTGAAATTTTTAGGGGGCAAAAAAAATAAAATTAGATAAAAAAAGCATGTTGGCCAAATTGCTCACCTGAGCTTATTTGGAATAAATTGATGATATGTTGATCTCATAACATACGATTATAGCTATATTTTAAGGCCAAGGCGATGATTCAGAATCTAAAGGAGTAAAGATTTCGATGGTGGAAATCATCGTACTGACAGAAAAAAATCGGCAGTATCATATATTATTATATCCTCCGCTTGAAGAGCGGGAGGGTATATAGTGATCGGGATGTCCCTCCCTCCGTCTGTTACGCTTTGGGGTATCCATCTGTTATCTGCAACTCCTCTTATGTAAAAAGATGTGTTTATGAAACAGCTTTGCCCCTGTATGGCAACAAAGCGAGGATTAAACTTTTCTTAATTGTAATTTAAATATAATGGTACCCAAAGTAGGGTCTTCTCACAAGAAATACAATTGCAAAATAGGAAAGCCCTTGCGCCACTTGTTCAAAATCAACGGCTAAGGATAAGTGTTTGAAAGGTAGGTCAAACTCAGAGGTCAAAGGGTCAAAGTGGATGGTTTCTTAAGAAAGGTTTAATGTCACAAGGATTACATTTGTGAAGTATGAGAGTACTAGTATCTACCGTTTAAAGTTATAGCCAAAGTAAATTAAAAATTTGGCATTTTTGTGTAAAATGGGACAAACCCCAAGGTAAAGGTCAAAAGGTCAAATTTGGAGGTACCCAAAGTAAGGTCTTGTCACAAGGAATATACACATATTGAATATGAAAGACATAGCTACAATAAATGAAAAGTTATGGTCAAGATTAAAGTTTTTGCGGAGAAGCAGACCGCCAGATAGACAGACAGACATACAGACGGACACGATAAAACTATATACCCACGAATCTTCGATTACAGAGACATAAAAAGAAATGGTCTTCAATTAACTTTTCATATCATGATACAGTATAAAGAAGACGGTACAAAAATGAAAATGTTTGTTCTGATTTTCATATTCTCTGAAAAGTATACTGAGAAATGGGTAAAAGGGTGGAGTAAAACAAGAATTAAGAAATGTAATGAATACTGTGTGCTAAATCAAAAGGTTATGTCTACATGTACAGTTTTTGCATTAGAATGTGTATTTTACACTAGTCCATAGCTTTACATTGCATATTTTTAGGTGTTATACCCACCCATCCCCTTACTTATTTAGGAGGAAGTCGATTATCAACAAAAGCAACAACAACAAAAAAACTACCCTACCTTTATTTTTCTATAAGGAGGGACTTAAAATAAGCTTAAAATAATCTACTATTCTACTAATTTTCAACTGTTACTTTGCCACAATACTTTCAAGTATACCCCTAACAACATTTAAAGCATTCTTTAATCATGGCGAAGTAAATTATGATATGATAGAACTTGTGTGAAGGCTTAACTTCATTTCAATATTTTATCTAGAGCCTCTTTCAGTATTATTGAAAGGTATAGAGTTTTATTGATATTTTTGCTTTTCATTTTTTTTTTGTTTTGATTTAAAGTTATTTGGGGGAGGGGGGGGGTAAAAATTTCCTCCTCTTTCATTGTCAAATAGGATATGCCAAATTTATACAAGCTAAACGTTGAAATGAAGGAAAAATTAATTTTTCTATTAAAGAGTATTGGAACCTGATTGTTGCATGGTTTGATTTCTAAAAACAAGTGGAATATCATTCTTTAAGCAAACACTATAAGGAGGAATATCAAAAAGAAATTTTATTTACTTGACAATTAAAGAATCTCTTTTCACTATAAAGGGGGTCATTTTTCAATGGGGGTCAATTTTTTTTTATAGGACTAACATATAAAATAATGACCCCTAGGACACTTTTTCTACAAAAAATGATTTTTTTCTACGGGTAGGGGGTCATTTTTTGTCGTTGAAAAATGACCCCCGGTCATTATTCGATGGGGGTCATTATTCGTCTTTACACCGGCGTCCGTCCGTCTGTCCGTCTGTCTGTAAACAATTTTTCAAAATGCTACTCCTCCTACAGTTTTGGTTTAATTTCAATATAACTTGGCACACAAGTAGAATACACTAAGGTACATAATTCTGTATATCGGTTTTTGATTTCGTTGAACGGCGTTGCCGTGGTTACTAAAAATAGAAATTTCTGTGAAATTCTTTCAAAATGCTACTCCTCCTACAGTTTTGGTCTGATTTCAGTATATCTTGGCACACAAGTAGAATACACTAAGATACATAATTCTGTGTATCGGTTTTTGATTTCGATGAACGGTGTTGCCGTGGTTACTAAAAATAGAAATTTCTGTGAAATTCTTTCAAAATGCTACTCCTCCTACAGTTTTGGTCTGATTTCAGTATAACTTGGCACACAAGTAGAATACACTAAGATACATAATTCTGTGTATCAGTTTTTGATTTCGATGAACGGTGTTGCCGTGGTTACTAAAAATAGAAATTTCTGTGAAATTCTTTCAAAATGCTACTCCTCCTACAGTTTTGGTCTGATTTCAGTATAACTTGGCACACAAGTAGACTACACTAAAATACATAAATCTGTGTATCGGTTTTTGATTTCGATGAACGGTGTTGCCGTGGTTACTAAAAATAGAAATATCTGTAAAATTGTTTCAAAATGCTACTCTCCTACAGTTTTGGTCTGATTTCAATATAACTTGGCACACAAG
Source organism: Saccostrea cuccullata (assembly GCF_032062105.1). Taxonomy (NCBI): domain Eukaryota; kingdom Metazoa; phylum Mollusca; class Bivalvia; order Ostreida; family Ostreidae; genus Saccostrea; species Saccostrea cuccullata. Next base: position 16,577 of record NW_026937927.1, on the reverse strand, counting down.
TAGACTACACTAATATACATAAATCTGTTTATCGGTTTTTGATTTCAATCAACGGTGTTGCCGTGGTTACTAAAAATAGAAATATCTGTAAAATTGTTTCAAAATGCTACTCCTCCTACAGTTTTGATCTGATTTCAATATAACTTGGCACACAAGTAGACTACACTAAGAACAGAAAGAGACTTTATCAACGATCATTATTCTATTTATTCCTGTTGTAAAGTTTCAATTCTCAGCTGCTTTAGTACTTTATATTCCTTTGCTATAATTTCAAACCAGTAGAGCTTCAGTCTCGACAGAGACTTCTGGTTCCTTCTCCCATGCATTTCGACTATACGGAAAAAAGGATCAGCAAATCCTTTGGTAATATTAAAAGAAAGGTGTTGTACCTTCAAAAGACACTATATCCGAACAGTTATTACACAGACTGCCAAAAATATCACGGCATCCCTAAAAGAATTATTTAAATATTTCAATAAATTCTAATTTAGTTCACAGAAAATGCCACGCAATTGTATACAAACATTCCAAAAATAATCTTTCATGTTTCATGGACCACACGTGGTTAAATTTCTCTTCATCACTATAAGTACCCCCCCCCCCTTTTTGTTTAAAATGAATACAATGTCTTCCTTCTGAGCCGAGAATGTAAGTTGGTTGATTTGTTTTTGTACATGCGTATACATGTAAACATGTAGGTTAAGTCTGGTGTTGAATTCGGAAAGAAAATCACAACCTATTTTTTATGTAAACCATAATCATACACGACATTTCTATGCCCGCCATGAATATGGCTTGGGATATAGTGTTTGTCATGTCGGACGTTTTCCATCCTGCCTTATCTCCTTCCGTCACACTTTGCCTTTAACTAAGTTCAAAGCTCAGTTTCAAACAAATGTCCAAGATATTTTAATCAAACTTCATATGCAGTATAGCTGCAGATCTGTAGCTCTTCAAAAAAAGAATGACAGACTTGAGAGTTGTTCAGAGCCACCCATTGAAAAAACCGGTCCTACGCTAGTACGCTAGTACGGTAGAGTACTTTTAATTAGAGTAAGCTAGTAATAACTGTATATTTATTGCGCCAAAAGATTTTGAAATATTTCTACAAACTGTTCAAAAGCCTTTTATTACCTGATGTCACTGCGTCAGGCACTACTAAGGATCAATATTTCCTGTATTCGAAGCTAAGAGGTCCGAGTTAGCCAGCAAAATTTTGTGCATGCTGATTATCATCGGATTTTTTACATGCATTTCAGCAACAAAAGTTATCTATTCTGTTAGCAGAAAAATAAACATATTGCTAATACAATACATTGATGTATTTATTTCCTTTAGCTTTTTGCCAGCATGCGAGTTCCTATACGGTCATGTCCGTTTGACCTTTCTTCTGCGTTTCTATACTACTGGATTAGTCCATTTGTCTTCAAGGTAAGGGGTGTCAAAATTATTTTGCGCCAAAATGTCACGTGTAGGTTTTTGCGCCCTTTTCCTAGACTATTCTATTGAATGAAAATGAAAACTGCATGAATTATGTAACGTCTGTTCTTTTCTGTCTGAATCCTGGTCGAGCTGAGGAAAAAAAATCGGTGACATTGTGAAGTGAGTTAGAAGTTACATCATTTAAAGTAATAAAACATCTGATCACCCCCCCCCCTCTCCAGAGGTTTCCTCCACAGAGTATGAAAGTGTCCTCTCACAAATTTCAGGATTGAGAAAACATTAATTGACAAATATTTTTGATGTTGACCCCTCATCCCTGGGAAAAACTTCCTGAATCCGCACCATTTATATATCGCCGTCAAGTTTGTCGGGTCATTTAAAGCTTTAAATATTTTCCCACGTTTCCAACAATCTTTGATACTTTGGCATACCCAAGAAACTATTAAGCATATTCTGCACGTCAGTCATAATTGTTACGATTCCCAATTTCTTGTAGTTATCATATTTTCAGCTGTTACCTTCATATGTAGCCATGCTTTCAAGCATTAATCAAGTGTTTTTCCTTATTTACGTCATCATCTAAAACCATTTTTAGACTCGCGGAGGGAGGTGTTCATCTTTACGTCCCGGGTTCGAATCTACAGCGACACATGATCACGACTTCATTTTTTATTTGAGATACAAACAGTATATATGGTTTATATAAAATGTGTTCTATTTCCATTGCTCTGATGAGTATCTTACAACTTAAAATGAATGCATGATGTTTTGTACAACATCTCCATAATTTCCTCTGGTGAAATAATTTACCCCCCCCCCCTCCCCCAATGTAAACGTTTATAGCTTATCATGCTTATAGATTCTATAGATATTGATGACATTAGTCAGGCAAGCTTTTTAAAAAGCTATTACTTGTGTTATTATTTATGTATTTATTCGCGCAATGGACTTTGAGTAGTAAAGGAGTTCTGGGAATGTTGCACAACAAAATTTGCTTGACGTGTTTACAATTCCGAACTTCTTTTCTTACACGTTATTCTATTGAGCTCGCTGCGCTCGCTATAATACCGTACTTAAAAATGAAAGAAACGTCGTAGTCTTAATGAAAAGTAACCGATTTTCTTGATTGTACAAACATTTTCTAAGAAATTAGGGTTTTTTAAAGTTATAATAAGGAAGAGAATTAATATATGTCATTTTAGATTGCCGACGTGCAATGATCTGATACATGTGTACCGTACTTATGAGAGGTTCATATCTCTTCCCTCGTCTGAAAAGTGTCACATCCATTGATATTTTCTTTTTTGCTACGATTTAATGCTTTAAAAATGATGCCTTTATTTAATGTGGTTATTCTCGAGTTGTAGAGTGCATCCTGGCAATCATGAAGTGACAATAAACTACAGTATATCGATGATGCAATGTATCTAATATATAAATATCTGTCCCACCTGTCTGTTTACGCGGCAACGAAACTCCCCTCCTCAACGTTAGAGTGCAACAAAGGAGATAATCTCAAAACTTGCGCATAACATTCAAAATGGACTGGTGTTTAATATCAAATTTCACATGTTGATGCATACTGATGAGAACTATTCAACTGCATATCACCATTTTTGATCTTGACTTTTCTTTTGACATTGAACTTTCTTTTGACCTTGACCTCACTCCTTTTAAATTAGTGTTTAACTCATTTTTCCTCGGAAAAGCTTATGCGATAGTAAAGTGTCCGCTGTCCGTTCGTCTGTCTAGCTGTCCGTCTGTCTATAAAAATTTTTTCAAAATGCTACTCTTCCTACTGTTTTGGTCTGATTTCAATATAACCTGGCACACAAGTACACTTCTCTAAGATACATAATATAGTGCATCGTTTTTAAAATGCTTTAAAATGCTACTCCTTCAACAGTTTTTGTCTGAATTCAATATTACTTCGCACATAAGAAGCCTTCACTAAGATACAAAACATCGTGCATCCGTTTTTGATTTCGATGAACGGTGTTGCAATGGTTACTAAAAATAGAAATTTCTGTATAATTCCTTAAAAATGCTACTTCTCCTACAGTTTTAATTTGATTTCAATATAACTTGGCACACAAGTAGACTACACAAAAATACATAATTCTTTATATCGGTTTTTGATTTCGATGAACGGTGTTGTCGTTGTTACTAAAAATAGAAATTTCTGTGAAATTCCATTAAAACGCTACTCCTCCTACAGTTTGGTCTGATGGCAATGGCTAGTTTTCTCTTCCTTTGTTATGAGTACAAACAAGTAGAGCTATAGTCTCGACATTGTGTTGAACCCAATGAATTATTTTGCCTCGATTATGGTCAGAAAAAAAACACATGGCTGAAATATCCAGTCATTTGGACGAATCAAGGTTAGTGACAGTGAAACTGTAAATTCGCTACCATTTTTCTACTAGTGAAACATTGCTGATATAATGCAGAGTGGGATGTGACCTTGACTCAAGTTCAAAGTCACCAAGGATAAGATGTTTTTGGTTGGATACATGGACAGAAAGAATATCTTAATAAAATGATTGAAATTTTCCAGACGGTAACACATGGATAATATTTTTATAACGAAGAGTAGTCATTTCTTAGATCAAGGTCATTTGGAGAGTTCAAGGTCAGTTAGAAAGTTCAGGGCCACATATATTCCTTTACAATCTTTTTCCTAGCTAAACATTGCAAGTTGCTTCTCTTACAAGGTTTAAATTTTCACTTGTATCAACTTTAGAATGTGGCTTTTGACCTAGACTCAAGGTTACGTCTTCTTATCCGTAGCTCCAACGGAAGACCTTTCGTTGCTATGCAACGGGCTTGGTTCTAGTTCCCTATTATTTTTTTTTTTCCTAGACGCCAACTTTGAGACCTCTTATAACTCGCTCATTTCTAAACGGATTTCGTTAAATTTTCAGAAGATTATAACGTTTATTATCTTAACAGATGCTGGCATAAATTTCAAAAAGTACTTCCGATTTTGATCATTTCCCTTTTAACGAAAATTTAGGGGTTTCCAGACAAAGGCTCAGAGACGGCTAAAGCTGGAGCAGGAATTCTACTGATTTTAGATAATAGAAGGATTGAAGTTGTGCACATCGGTTTTTGTTTTTCGATTTCTCTATTCAAAATGGCACTATATAGGGGTAAAAATTAGGACGCTTAAAAGAACCAAAAATTACTCATATTTTGCATCTTATCTTCTAAACTAAAAATATTTTGTTAAGACATGATGAACAAATAATGTGCATAATTTTAAGATCTATCATTTGACATCATTAAAAAGGGGCTGGCCCCTCAAATTAGGGATCGAGGGAGCTTGAAAGTTTTTGCTCTATAACTCAAAATCGGTAAATATTTCGTTATACATTATCGATATGAAATGGGTATTTTAACATCTTATTGATCTCATGAAAACGTATATTTTTTTGAAATCATGTGTTATTAGATTAGCAGAAAACTTTATAGTCCTTGTACAGGTAAGTGATTTTATACGGCATGTGAAAAGAATTCTATATACTCGTAAAAGCACAAATATTTTGAATTAAATTTCGTTTATTTCGTTGTTAACAAAAGTTCAACGAAATTAAATCCCAAACGAAATTTTATATGACTATATATTGAATAGGGTTTTTTTAAAACAACGCAATTAAATGCACACGAAATTATTTTTCATGAAAAACAACGAAATTTTATGCCCACGAAATTTTTTTATGTATGCATATGCGTATAACACGTATAACTGAAATAAACTGGATAAGAATGATATCCCTAGCTAAATTGAATGTTAAACTTAAGAAACTGTCATTCAATTCATGCATCGTGGAATTTTCCTCGACCCTGATTGTTTTGTGTGTACAATTTGCGTGTTTTGTGTATACAGTTATCGCATGGTTATGAAACCCTTTATCGATCGCGCATTGACCTGTATACATTCGTGAGGTCCAACATTTTTTCGCTTTTGATTTTTACTAGATTCTCTAGATTGAAAATCAATATTTTGTTATTTGCGCTAATCGTAAGAAGCACGAATATAAAGGTTTTCTTGAACATGATTTAAAAGTGTTGAATGTCGGATTCTATACGATTACGCGCGCTTTTCTCATCTGCTGACGTATCTATGGACGAGTTCATCGATTACACTGAAAGGTGACACAGGATGACCTATCGATATCTGCCAAATTTGAAAGTGATTTTAATTGCACATGTACATAAATTAATGTTAAATCCTACCCTTGTGAAGTCCATTATAGTTTATTTAAAAAATTGGGGATATCAATACTGAACTTGTTTTTGATAACGTGGTCTATTATTGGAGTATGTAGTCACAAGATTTCTTTAGGCCCCGTCTCCCCCTCCATTTGATACATGTGTAATTGCAATCGTTACATGTAACGGGCCTATATCAGTTTTTATCTAATCTCTATGATCAATAAATTTTGTTGTTCATTAAAAAAGCAAAAGTATTTATCTTCCACGATTGGAAAATCAAAATAAATGAAGCAATTTTGATCATTAATTACTAATAAGGGGTCAAAATTGGCATTGTACCGAATCTATTTCTTTATATCTCGAAAAGGGAAGAATATCACTATGATAAGCAATATTACGGGTACAAAAGATGTAACTAAATACATTCCGATTTCAGAATACGAGAGAAAAAAATGATAATTTGAAATTTTTGTAACAAATTGCAACAATTGTTTCTGAGAAAGCCATGTAGTTGCATACAAATATTCCAGGCCATTCTTTCGTGTTTATTGGACTAAAAGAGATTATTAAATTTTCTATATTTTGTGGATACGTAAAAGTATTCCCTCAAATGATACAATGAATGTCAATTTTTATAACAACGTACTACAGGTCAAACTGGTGCTCAGAATTAAAAGTCTTTGATGCTTAACTCAATAATCATATGCGACATTTTTTTAAAGGTCGTCAATTAAATGAAAAAAAGATTGATATGCGACACTAAACTTTCCTATATATAAAACTTTTAATTTCAAAAGTTATGCCGATTAGAGTGTTCAATCGAGCATCGAATGTGTACATGTACTACATATATTATGTTTCTTTGGGTAAGGGGAAGTACCAAAAGTTTTTGCTGCATTTGATTTCAAATTCTGCATCATTTGCGACAATTAATAATTTCATTTCTAACTTTTATTTTCATTAATGAAGAATTTGTGCATTTTCTTATTTCTGGCAACAAAATCTCAATTCAAGAAGATGTTCTAATCATCAAAAGGGGCCAGATTCAAATCTTTGATTTTGCTCGAAATAGAATATATTTGGTTAAAGTAACACAAGTGCAACTTGTGATGAAAATTTATTAAACGAAAGTTTCAAGTCAATAAAAAGTTAAAGTTTGTATTTTGAAAAATTCAAATTCCGTCACAGAAAACAAAGACATTTGATCAAAATTTGGACACACACAAACGTCTTTGGAACTCAAAATACGTTCAGAGTAAAAGCTGAAATTTTTATGGGATGATAGTACATCAATGTTCCCATATTGCACCTGGGTCTCTTCACACAACATACGGGATTCACTCAAATTTCAATTAACACAAGTTTGTATCATACTACAAGTCAGGAAGCTCTTTGGTAGAGGATTAACATTAATTTCTTAATTACTGAGTGACAAATTTCTTTTTATATTTAAACTCAAATTGATACTGTAGGTAAATAATTTAAGCATATGTCAAAAATAAGCATTTGAAATAATTCTTTTCAAAAAATTAAATTCTGTTTAAACAATATAAATCATAGCAGAACAACATTTGTGCAAAATATCAAGATCTTTCATATGATATCAAGAAAAATGTGCTGACTCATCAAATTAAGGGCTGAAAGGGGCCAACATGTTTTGCATTCAATAACTTTTTAAAAGTCAGTATTTTGTAATAAAATTCTGATTTATACTAATAAGCAAAGATGTTTCATCTTTTAAAATACCATCTACAATTCTTCGGTATATTTATGATTTTTATTCTTTTTTCTTCTTACAAAATTTGTGCAGAAGATTTCTCGGAGATGGCTCGTTCGATTTGCTTCAAATTTTCACAGTCGATGCGTTGTCATCTGAAGTTAATTCCGAGAAATTTTTTTTTGATAATTCACTTCCGGTCGGGAGTTATCGCCCTTTGATCAAAATTTGGAGGACCTCCTTGTCTGTGATGGAACTCAAAAACGGCTATGAAAGCTGAAATTTTTAGTTGATAAACATGTTGCCACGTTGCAACATGGTCAGGATTTTTTCCGGAAGTGCTTAGTATGGAAGCTCGGTAGGGGTCAAAATTTAGGACACGTTTTATGAGCTTTTTTGAGACATTTTGTATCATATCTTTTAAAATATAAATATTTTGTTAAAATATACTGAACAAGATTTATGCAAAATATCAAGATCTTTAATATGATATCAAGAAAAATGTGCTGATGCATCAAATTAAGGGCTGAAAGGGGCCAACAGTTTTTATTCAATAACTCTTTTAAAGTCAATATTTTGTAATACATTACTGAAGCAAAGATGTTCATCTCAACCATCTACAACTATATATTATGATTTCCATGTCATATGGTACATAATTAGGGGCCACAAGGGGCCAGAATGCTAAATCTTTGATGCTTTATATCTCGAAATGGAGAAATATTTTGATAAGCAATATTGAACAAAAGTTGTTCAAAATAATGTTCTAAACAATATGCAACCTTTCATTTTTCTCTTAACATTTCCATTAGGGAGTTAAAGGGTTGGCCCCTAAAAATTTCTTTTGCTAATATCTCAAAAACAAAAAGGAATTTCTAAACAATTGTTGAACACAAAATGTTCAAAATCTTAAGATCTTTAAGATGAGATCCCGAAAAAGGGGCTGGGCACTCAAATAAGGGGCCTAGAGGGGCCAAAAGTCTTCAATCGATAACTCTTTATCGGTTAATATTTTGTAATACATTACTGAAGCAAAGGTGTTCATCTCAACCATCTACAACTATATATTATGATTTCCATGTCGTATGGTACATAATTAGGGGCCACAAAGGGCCAGAATGCTAAATCTTTGATGCTTTATATCTCGAAAGGGAGAAATATTTTGATTAGCATTATTGAACAAAAGATGTTCAAAATAATGTTCTGAACAATATGCAACCTTTCATTTTTTGCTAAACGTCCCCATTAAGGAGTTGAAGGGTTGGCCCCTAAAAATTTCTTTTGCTAATATCTCAAAAACAAAAAGAATTTCTAAACAATTGTTGAACACAAAATGTTCAAAATCTTAAGATCTTTAAGATGAGATCCTGAAAAAGGGGCTGGGCACTCTAATTAGGGACCAAGAGGGGCCAAAAGTCTTCAATCAATAACTCTTTATCGGTTAATATTTTGTAATACATTACTGAAGCAAAGGTGTTCATCTCAACCATCTACAACTATATATTATGATTTCCATGTCGTATGGTACATAATTAGGGGCCACAAAGGGCCAGAATGCTAAATCTTTGATGCTTTATATCTCGAAAGGGAGAAATATTTTGATAAGCAATATTGAACAAAAGTTGTTCAAAATAATGTTCTAAACAATATGCAACCTTTCATTTTTTGCTAAACGTCCCCATTAAGGAGTTGAAGGGTTGGCCCCTAAATATTTCTTTTGCTTATATCTCAAAAACGAAAAAGAATTTCTAAACAATTGTTGAACATAAAATGTTCAAAATCTTAAGATCTTTAAGATGAGATCCCGAAAAAGGGGCTGGGCACTCGAATTAAGGGCCAAGAGGGGCCAAAAGTCTTCAATCGATAACTCTTTATCGGTTAATATTTTGTAATACATTACTGAAGCAAAGATGTTCATCTTAACTATCTACAACTATATATTATGATTTCCGTGTCGTATGGTACATAATTAGGGGCCACAAGGGGCCAGAATGCTAAATCTTTGATGCTTTATATCTCGAAAGGGAGAAATATTTTAATAAGCAATATTGAACAAAAGTTGTTCAAAATAATGTTCTAAACAATATGCAACCTTTCATTTTTTGCTAAACGTCCCCATTAAGGAGTTGAAGGGTTGGCCCCTAAAAATTTCTTTTTCTAATATCTCAAAAACGAAAAAGAATTTCTGAACAATTGTTGAACACAAAATGTTCAAAATCTTAAGATCTTTCAGATGAGATCCCGAAAAAGGGGCTGGGCACTCGAATTAGGGGCCAAGAGGGGCCAAAAGTCTTCAATCGATAACTCTTTATCGGTTAATACTTTGTAATACATTACTGAAGCAAAGATGTTTATCTCAACCATCTACAACTATATATTATGATTTCCATGTCGTATGGTACATAATTAAGGGCCACAAGGGGCCAGAATGCTAAGTCTTTGATGCTTTATATCTCGAAAGGGAGAAATATTTTGATAAGCAATATTGAACAAAAGTTGTTCAAAATAATGTTCTTAACAATATGCAACCTTTTATTTTTTGCTAAACGTTCCCATTAAGGAGTTGAAGGGTTGGCCCCTAAAAATTTCTTTTCTAATATCTCAAAAACGAAAAAGAATTTCTGAACAATTGTTGAACACAAAATGTTCAAAATCTTAAGATCTTTCATATGAGATCCCGAAAAAGGGGCTTGGAACTCGAATTAGGGGCCAAGAGGGGCCAAAAGTCTTCAATCGATAACTCTTTATCGGTTAATACTTTGTAATACATTACTGAAACAAAGATGTTCATCTCAACCATCTACAACTATATATTATGATTTCCATGTCGTGTGGTACATAATTAGGGGCCACAAGGGGCCAGAATGCTAAATCTTTGATGCTTTATATCTCGAAAGGGAGAAATATTTTGATAAGCAATATTGAACAAAAGTTGTTCAAAATAATGTTCTAAACAATATGCAACCTTTCACTTTTTGCTAAACGTCCCCATTAAGGAGTTGAAGGGTTGGCCCCTAAAAATTTCTTTTTCTAATATCTCAAAAACGAAAAAGAATTTCTGAACAATTGTTGAACACAAAATGTTCAAAATCTTAAGATCTTTCAGATGAGATTCCGAAAAAGGGGCTGGGCACTCGAATTAGGGGCCAAGAGGGGCCAAAAGTCTTCAATCGATAACTCTTTATCGGTTAATATTTTGTAATACATTACTGAAGCAAAGATGTTCATCTCAACCATCTACAACTATATATATATGATTTCCATGTCGTGTGGTACATAATTAGGGACCACAAGGGGCCAGAATGCTAAATCTTTGATGCTTTATATCTCGAAAGGGAGAAATGTTTTGATGAGCAATATTGAACAAAAGTTGTTCAAAATAATGTTCTAAACAATATGTTAATCAACCTTTCATTTTTTGATTTCTGTCGTAACGTCCCCATTAAATCTTTGAGTTGAAGGGTTTTTGGCCCCTAAAAATTTCTTTTTCTAATATCTCAAAAACGAAAAAGAATTTCTGAACAATTGTTGAACACAAAATGTTCAAAATCTTAAGATCTTTAAGATGATATGAAAAAAGAGGGCCGATTCCTAAAATTAGGGGCCGTTAGGGGCAAAAGGCCGATTTTTTAAAGACTTTAATGTTCAATGTCTTTTTACAGATTGTGGTAAATCATTATTTTAGAATGAAAATCGCAATCAAAATCTTATCTCATCTCATCAAGAATTGGACGGAAGACCCACTCGTTGCTCGCAACGAGATCTCATCTAGTTTCTTTTTTATTATTCGTATTTCTCAATTTATCATGTTCAAATTTCATGTATTTATTTTTTAGGGAACATTAAACCTTATTTGTCAGCCAGTCTGTCCATCTGTCACGAGAACTTTAAACTTGATAATAACTATTGAATGAGTTGAAATAGGACTTTGATATTTCACAAGTGCATCATTTGTGACATCTGATTTTCAAATATACTGTCACAGTGATTTTTGACCCTGTGACCTTGATCTTGGAGCTTGACCTACTTAAAAAAATAACATTACTTTAAATTGACCAGAACTTTTGAAAGCTTCCATTTTATAAAAATGTAATAACTGTGACAATGCCTTTCAAACTTCACTGATTTTTTTACCCTTTGACCTTTTCAAAAACATTAACAATACTCATACCTTTTGAATGAGAAGAGATAGGGCTTTTATTTTACCCCGGTGTATTACCTAAGACAACTCTTTTCTAAATACACTGACTTTTGACAACTTGACCTTGAGGCTCGATCATAACTTTTTAATGAGAGGAGATAGAACTTTCATATTACACAAATATCACATGTACGTAACCTGTGATAAAATCATTTCAAATACTTGTATATCATGAACTTTGACCTTGAAGTTTATCCGGCTTTTCCAAAATTTAAACATTGCTTAAAATTTACCATAACTTTTTACACATGCATATTAGCTGTGACAAGGCCTATCTAAAAAAAAAAGGTATGGCTTAAATCATGCAGAGTGTGTTATGGCCTTGAATCAAGGTCATTTAGGATAAGATATTTTGGCTGGATGCATTGTTTGAAAAAACATGTGTGAATTTGTCAATACGGTAGCACACAAATGGGATATGCTCATCATCAGCGTGTGTCATGGTGTCCTTCTTTTAATAGTAAAACATAATAAGATGATATCTACCCTTAAAAGATTGCTTTAACATTAGAACGTGGCATGACCTTGACTCAAGGTCATTTCTCTGTCCGCAGCTCCGACGGAAGACCTACTCGTTTCTTTGCAACGAGCTCGGCTCTAGTTAAGTTAACAATAGAAAAAAATGTCTAAGTAGGATAACGTCCTCAAATTGTTCATTCTGTGAGAGAAAAAACTTCGGGCCTCGAACAGTTCTTTCTCTCAAAGTTTTCGGACTTCCACCCTTAAATAAACACAAAATGAGTAAATCAATTTCCATGATTTTGCATTTCTTTTATGCTCTGTCTTTTTAAATTTATGGATCAGGTTCTCGCAGAAACTTTTCACTTGGACTTTATGAAGTCATTTGAGCATCTAAAAACAAAAAAATAATGATTGAATAAAATTATAGATATAAAATTTGTCTCTTTATCATAAAATTAGCCCTTTGTCGAACATTTTCAACTTTTTCAACTTACTTATCATTTGCAGGCCTCTTTGATTTTCTTGGTGTGGGGCTGTTGGGGTTTCCCTATCTTCAGCGGTTGTTCGTACTTGTTCAGCTACTCTAAAATCGAGCCAATTGAATGAATAAATTAGTATGTCGAGATATTTTGACTTTCAAAGTAAATATCAATAAACATTAAAGTTCCATAATTTTTAAACCAGATACAAAATGGATACAAACAAGATTTGTCAAACGCCACAAAATTATTCATTAAAAAACGTCTACAATATATACAATATATAGTCATGCAGGAGAGGGAGTGTTGCCAAAGTCTATCTTAATTATATTGTATTATATACTACAGCTATTATTGATGTCGAGCAACGTACAACCACGAATATTGGTGGATCTTTATGAAGTTTGTCCATTTTTTGTAATGTTAAATGCCTGTATTCTTTGTAAACCCCTCACAACGATGTTCGAGGGGATAAAATAAATTTTAACTGTGTGTGTTTGTTTGGGAGTTAATTATGTTCGAAATGGAAGTGACTTAATTTCCATCGGAATTGATGTCTAATGCTGCCTTGATTTATACGAGGACTGTTCAATAAATAGTGTCCTCAGTGCTCGGAAAGAAACAAAGAACGCTTTTCAATGATTTACGAGGGGGTATCAAAAAGTTCGTAGACTAGCGCCATAAAATTAAAACCGCTTTAGGCACATCAATGAATTCTTAAATATCTAGTAAGCATGATATTTTCTGTCTATAGAATAAACCTCAAATCATAAATGCTATTTTTTAATAAATTAGTTATGTTTTTGTAAGCAATGATATGTCCAGGCGGCGCAACCTTGAAAACAACGTTTTTTTCGACCTAAGTGTAACTGAGAAAAACTCTTGATATGAACATTTGACATCCAAAAATCCCGTTTATTCAGGTATGTGTTCAGTTGGGAAATTATTGTTCCATAAAATATGAATTTTTTCCTCATCCTAGAAGTTCTATGAAAATTTATCATAAATTTTACATGGAGTGTTCAAACAAATATGTCCTTGAAAATGACGTCAAAAGGGGAGAGGTTTACTTTTTCAACATTCTATAAATTTTTGCCAATGAAAAAACTGGTTTCGACCTAGGAAATGTTTTAACTGGCTACGGAGAAATAAAATGCATTTAGAGTACTTGTTTTTTAATGCCAAGAGAATGAGAGAGAAAAGGGATGCACACGTAATGCCGATGTGTAATCAAGGTGCAAAAAATCAATCACGAAATGACGTAGATCATGTATAAATTAATCTCCAAGAAGCAAAATATGTTTGTACATTCAAGCGAGGATCTTTCCCAAAGTATAAATCAATTTGCAAAATTATATGTATTGAAAGCCACTGTTAATGACATTGTAAAATCATATTAATAAGATGAATTTAAGTCCTTATTTAACTCCAGGGAATCTCATGAAAATAAGTGTGTGAAGTAGAGAAAGCGGACATTAAAAACAATGACGTAGTGGGACGTCACGAAACTAAACGGCGACGGCGCCAGGTGATCATATAATATCGTTTTTATTCTATGATAATTCGGCAGTTAATGAACGCATCAAGCTAAAATTTTCAAGATGTTTTCATTTTTTGTTGTTTTATGTTCCTTATAAATTCTGAAAGCACAGACTACATAGTATTAATTTTATAGCCTCAGCCCACGAACTTTTTGATAACCCCTCGTAGTCTTAATGGTTCACTTAAATGTTCTCTTTTAATCAAAACACATGTCCGTAACATTTTCATCCAATTTCGAATTGTTTTTAAAACACGTTTTTAATTGTGCCCCTTCGTATACTGGAATATTGCAGATCCTTTTATTTCCTTGACTTGTTTCTTTTTGAAAGGTGTTTTTTCTCAAGTTTGGAAAATGAAACATGTGAAAAGGTTACAGATCTGGTGAAAATTGCTGATGTGACAAAACATTAACTTTCCTATTATCCCTCTACTCTGTGTGGCGTGTGGGTTTGGACGCTGTCATTAAGAAATTTAATGTAGTTTTTTCTCAGACCTTTGCTGCTTTGTCAAGTGCATCTTATTGTAAATTTGTTAAGCGGGTTTAAAGCAATGGATTCAACTTTCATTATCTGTTCGAATTTCAAACAAACGCGGAGACTACAATTTTTGATTTTTTGAAAGTAATTGTTTAGATATTCTTACACGCTTTCGTTCTCACTATTTTTCAAAACATAGGGTGACTATTGAGTACTAAGCTCATTTACTGTCCAATGTTTCTTTAAAACAGTGTGAACCTCCCCGAAAATGATTCCTATCAAATTTCCTATTTGTTTTAAAGTCAATTAAACGTCATCAGTGATAACATTTTAAATTTTGGCAAACAGTACATTGGTTGTTGAAAAGCATTTTTGATGCTCATTAAACCATTTATGTTCGAATTCATTGAAATCCACCTACACATGTGTCTATAAAAACAGACATTGATTGCTGTAAATTTCACATATTTCAGTGAAAATTTCTTTGGTATTCTTAGTATTTATACAGAAGCTTTAATGAAGAGTTTATTTTAGTCTAGTACTGATTCTAATGCAGTGTCCTGAAAAGCCCTTGTTTTCCAGCTTCTCATATTGAAACTCTGTAATAAAAAGTGGTCAAATAAACTGTTATCAATTCATTAAAGATTCAATCAATAGAGAAACTCAAGCTTAATGTCAAATGATTTCTATGTTGTATGTCATAGAGTTCAGTACATTATTTATTGAACAACCCTCGTAGATATCCACTTTGCAAATTTATCCTCCGCCTTGCAGTGTCCTTGTTTTAACACCCTGTGAAGAAACCATTTCATCTCAGTGTTCAAAACTTTGAAATTATTAATACTCTTGTTTAACCAAGTCTAAAAACATAGGTATAATATGTGTTTGAAACAGAAAACAAAAAGTTATCACCTGAATTACGTGAGATGTTCCATATTACATGTACTCACTTTCTTTTATCATTCTTGTTAAAAGCAGTTTTTGGCGGTTCTGGTGCACGCTTTGACTTTGAAGATGGTCTTGCTACAAAATCAAACATTTTGCTTTTAAAACAAATCCGTTCATTGTATCTTTCTTCTCAATACATTTTGAACAAATGCTGAAATATGTTTGCTATATTGTAAACATTTGTTATTTATTTATCATTCTCATTTATATGGTCTCTTTCCTTTTCTTAAAAACATTTTGATTATCTAAATTCCCCATATTGCGCTTTAATTAGGGAATAACTATCTTGTAATTTGGTATTTGCGACCGTTAATGCTAATTTAACGGTCGCAAACTAAGTTTTACCTGCGACGCGTAAGCGGAGCCGGTAAAACGGATGTTTGCGACCAATAAATAATCATTAACGGTCGCAAATACCAAATGAGAAGATTAGTTATACCCATTCTAATGCAATCCATGCATTTTGTTTGTTGTTTACGTCTTATTTTGTTTAGTTTGCTTTTATTAAATACGTCATGTAGCATTGGGGTTTTGCGTCGCTCTATTATGACGTCATAATAAAAAGCTTTCATTCTCGTTAATGCTCGTTAACTGCTTCAAACGACGATGCATTAACCAATCAAAACGTATTTTACAAAAAAACTGCATTAGAATATCCTTTTTTTATTTGAGCAACGTTGTATTGAATCTGTTTGACATTTTTAATTAAATGTTTAAAACATTTTATAACCACTGAATTGTCTATGGATTTTTCCGCTTGTCAGATAATGACGGCGAGTATGACCGTTCTACAAGGGATGCTTGCTCCTCCATGGTACCTGATCACATCTCTAATGGTTAAGAGGTCCGTCCGCTCACGACGTGTAATGTTTCAATGGACCTTTGAGCTTGGATTTCGTTTGTTGCTATATTTCTTGTAAAACTTTGACCCCCTTCTATGGCCCAATTCCCCCCCTCACCTCCCCCGCTAGGTTTGGGGTTGATGTGTTAAATAATTTTGAATCTTTACTATCTGAAAATGCTTCCATATTAATTAAGACTAATCAGAGTTCTGATGTTTTTAGGAAAATATTTTTGAATGATTTTTGTTA
>NW_026937926.1:0-8236 GCF_032062105.1 Saccostrea cuccullata | reverse complement strand
AAACAATTTCTAGAATTTTCTAGATTTATATTACTGTATAAATACCCTGTCAATTCGATGCATAAAATATTTGTCGTATAGCACCATTGAGTAAACTGGGATATATTTTCACTGGGACATTGTGTGCAGCAACGGACACTCTGATGTATGTTTTTTTAGATTTTTGCTAAGTTTGTACTTAATGATTTTATATTTACTGTAAATAAATTATTGTTAAGTTTAAATGTGTATTGATCTTTTGGCTTTTGGGTTATTCTCCCCATCAAATTGGGGGCTTCCGAAAAAGAATTTCTTGCACTTTTGCAGTTATTGTAAAATTTTTGTTAATTAAGTTAAATTTGATATAAGCCAGCAAAATCAACATGGTTTTTCGGTCAAACTTTCTTAGTTCCCAAGTGTTCAGGTTTTTGATATTTAAAAAAAGGATATTTATGCATTAGGTTTGCTTTTTGGGGTTAGATTTTAAAATCCTCTCAGAGAAAGAAAATTAGAATTAAGGTTGCAAACAAACTAGTAGAAGAAAACATCTTTAAAAATACGATCTTCCAGAATATACAGTTAAACGAGTTAGGTTTAAAAATGGCAGAATATCAGTTTCAATTAGAGTTAAAAAAATGCATTAAAAAGAAAAAAATTAGAAAAAAGAAAAAAAAGAGGAGAAAGAGAAAGAGAAGAACGAAGCGTGAACGAAAATTTAATTAGACAAATTAGAAAGACAAGAGCACTTTAAATTAGAGAAATTAAATTACAAAAAACCAGAACTCATTTGTAAATAATTTGAGCAGCAAAAAATATTGGGTTAGTTCCAAAATTTCAAAAAAAATCTGTAGACTTTTTCCCCAATTCGAAAAGTCGCAGAAAATCTTAAATGGCCACAAAGTTTGGTAAACAATGTTACAAAGTGTACTGGTTGGAAAGCAGCTGAGGTATACTCTGCACTAAGTAAAGTTCAGACTATGAGAAGGTCAAAGCAGCAATATTGAAAGCATATGAATTAGTACCTGAAGCGTATAGACAAAAGTTCAGAAAGTATAGAAAGTTTGATAATCAAACATTTGTTGAATTTTCCCAAGAGAAAGAAGATTTATTCGATCACTGGTTTAGATCTAAGAAACTTGATAAAACTTTTGCTAATTTGCGCCAAGTCATCCTGGTAGAAGAGTTTAAGGAATGTGTTCTCAAGATTTGAAAACACATTAGAAGATAAGAATGTGAAAACTCTTGAAGAGGCAGCAGTCATATCTGATACTTATGCTCTGTCTCATAAAAAGAATTTTGTTCAAGATCTCAGACTAGCAGTAATTCTACAATTCAGACACATATAAAAAGAGTGGTTCAGGGTCTCAGTCTTTCACAAGTTCCCAGTCTCCATCCCAAGGTGGTTCAGGACGTTTTGAAGGATCATCTGGAATAGGGTCGCATCCTACTTGTAGTTATTGTAAGAAAAAGGGTCATCTGATCAGTGAATGCTATAAAAAGAAAAAATGATTTTGATAAAACTCAACCACACGCTTGTGCGGCATTAAGGTGATGAGAACCCGTTTCGATTTGTTCTGACACTCCTGATGTCCGGGGTTTAAGTCCAGTTTTTGATTCTATGGAGGATTAAAGCCCTTTATTCTCAGGGATTTGTTTCACTCGGTGACTCTAGCGAAATAAAACCTGTCCTTTTTAAAACTGGTGCTGCCAGACGTTATTGTTAGAGGGCGTGCTTCCTTTGTCTAGCAATTTCTACTGGGGGGTCAGTTTTATTACAGGGTGTGGAGCTGGGCGTCATTGATGTTCCCTCATAGAATTAGTTTGAAGTCAGATTTAGTTACTGGACCTGTTATCGTGGGTTTGACCTACTCTTCCTTTCCGGCATTTCTTTGTTTTAGGCAACGATTTAGCTGGGGGGAAGGTTGTACCGATCCTATAGTTTGTGAGAAAATCATTTCCAGATGTCATGTGCGATGATGAAGATGATGACATTCATCCAGCCTGTGCTGTTACTTAGAGCGATGGCTAGAAGACGAGAAATGAAGGATACCATACTCAAGCCTTAACCGAGACGATCTTGTTGATATTGATTTGAATGACACTTTCTTATCTGACCTCTTGATGGCACTCAAACAAGTATGGAACCACATATATTTAAGAAGCAAGAGAAGAAAGAACTTTTACCAAAATTTGGTGGTGAGGATGATGAGTTGCATCCACTAGTCTACCAAGGCAAGGATATCCTAAGCCGAGGAGCAGTTACTTTCAGCACAACATAAAGACCCAGATATCATTCAACTTAGTAAGAGGGCACTTCCACCAGAAGAGGCTACTAAAGTTGGAGAATGCTTCTATATGAAAGATGGCATCCTTATGCGAAAATGGCGACCACCTGACGCTTCCCCAGATGAAGTGTGGCGTGTTGTTCACCAGATAGTGGTCCCAGCTGCTTATCGTCGAGATGTCATGAGTTTAGCTCACGATACACCTATGGCTGGTCATTTAGGTATCAATAAGACTTATAATAGGATTTTGAGTCATTTTTATTGGCCTAAGCTAAGAAAGGATGTTTCTGAGTTTTGCAAGTCATGCCATGTCTGTCAGATGGTAGGTAAACCAAATCAGAAGATACCATCTGCTTCTCTCCAACCCATTCCAGCTTTTGAAGAACCGTTTAGTCGAGTGTTGGTGGATTGTGTAGGACCTTTGCCTAGGACTAGATCTGGAAACCAGTATTTACTTACCATTATGTGTACATCCACTCGGTTTCCTGAAGCCATACCTCTTAGGAATATAAAGGCAAAGAGCATAGTTAAGGCCCTAACCAAGTTTTTCAGTTTTGTAGGAGCACCAAAGGCAATTCAGTCGGATCAAGGCTCAAATTTTATGTCGGGGTTGTTCCAGCAAGTCATGCATGAGTTGGGTATAAGGCAATATAGATCAACTGCTTATCATCCTGAGTCCCAGGGAGCGCTAGAACGTTTTCATCAAACCCTAAAAACAATGCTGAAGACCTATTGTTACCAGTATGAGAAAGACTGGGATGAAGGGGTTCATCTTGTACTATTTGCTGCACGAGAAGCAGTCCAGGAGTCTCTTGGGTTCAGTCCTTTTGAATTGGTGTTCGGTCATACAGTTAGAGGTCCTTTGAAATTGTTGAAGGAAAAGTGGCTGACTGAGACTAGTGATCTTAATCTTTTAGATTATGTGTCTGATTTCAAAGAAAAACTTTACAATGCTTGTAAATTAGCACAAGAAAATTTGAAGAGTTCTCAGATGAAAATGAAAATGTGGTATGACAAAGATGCCAGAAATAGGGTGTTTAAGCCAGGTGATAAGGTTCTTGTATTTTTACCTATTCCTGGTCATCCTTTACAGGCCAGATTTTATGGCCCTTATGAAATTGAAAGCAAGATCAGTGATGTAAACTATGTAGTTAAGACACCAGGTCGACGTAAAGAGAAACGGGTTTGTCACATTAACATGTTAAAAGAGTATTTTGAAAGGTGTGACCGAAATTCTGTAAAACCAGTTTCCACTTTAGCCAATGCTAAGACTGTTCAAAATTGTATTGAAAGTGATACGAGTGTAGAAATGAATGAGAAAGATTGTAATCAGAGTGTCCGCTTGAAAAACTCAGAAATTTTGGCTGATTTTGATGCCAAACTTGGACATTTGAACATTCACCAAAAAGAACAAGTTAAAAACTTGATGAATGAGTATCATCAAATCTTTTCGGATGTTCCAAAGAAAACTAATGCAGCTTGTCATGATGTCATAGTTGGCGACGCTCTGCCTATCAAACAACATCCGTACCGTCTCAATCCAATAAAATTGCAGTACCTAAGAAGGGAAGTGCAGTACATGTTGGACAATGACATTGTTGAACCTAGTAAAAGTAATTGGAGCTCACCATGTATTCTTGTACCAAAACAGGACGGTACCTACCGATTATGTACAGACTTTAGAAAGGTGAATTCTGTTACCAAAACTGATTCATATCCAATACCTAGAATCGATGACTGTATTGACAACATTGGAAACGCGAAATTTGTCAGTAAATTTGACCTGTTGAAAGGCTACTGGCAAGTACCGTTAACAGAAAGAGCAAAAGAAATATCTGCTTTTGCTACACCAGATGGACTTTACCAGTATAAAGTAATGCCTTTTGGCATGAAAAACGCACCGGCTACATTCCAAAGGATGATTCACTCCCTTCTTCAAGACCTTGAGGGATGCGAGGCCTACATTGATGATGTCGTCATATACAGCGACACATGGGACGAACATCTCCGAATCATGCGTGCTTTATTTGACATTTTAGCTAAAGCAAACTTAACTGTGAATCTTGAGAAGAGCGAATTTTGTCATGCTTATGTAGAGTATTTAGGTCATAAAGTAGGTCAAGGTTATGTTACACCCATTATGGCTAAAGTGGAAGCTATTGCAAAGTTCCCGATTCCTACAAACAAGAAAGAATTAATGAGGTTTTTGGGCATGGCTGGGTTTTACAGAAAATTTTGTCCAAATTTTTCCTCAGTTGTTAGTCCACTTACAAATCTTTTACAAAAGAGGGTTAACTTTGAATGGACAAAGGACTGTGAAAAATCCTTTCATAAAATCAAATCTGTCCTTATGAGCAACCCAGTTCTGTCAACTCCAGATTTTTCTAAGCAATTTAAGCTTACTGTTGATGCTAGTGATGTTGGAATCGGGGCAGCTTTGTTTCAAGAACATAGTGATAAGGTAGATAGAGTTGTTTCTTATTTTTCAAAGAAACTTACAAAATGTCAACAAAAGTATTCCACCATTGAAAAGGAATGCCTTGCTTTGTTGTTAGCCTTACAGCATTTTGATGTTTATCTGAATGTTACTTTGCATCCAATTCTTGTATATACGGATCACAACCCCCTGACATTTTTGCATAAATTGTCAAACAAGAATCAAAGACTGACTAGATGGAGTTTGTTGTTACAAGAATACAACATAACAATTAAGCATATCAAAGGCAAAGACAATGTTATTGCAGATGCCTTGTCCAGAGTTGTCAAATTAGATTTTGTATTAATGTACATAAATTTTATTTTAATAATACAAGTTTTCATTTTCAAACTTTTTAAGATGTTTGTATTATTGTTTCATCATGTATATTATTAGTAACATTAAGTTTCTTTGAACATTCCAGAGTGGTATATGTTTGGTCATTCTTTCTAAACATTCTTGAATTTTGATTATGTCCAGAACTTGTCCATATGTACATTTAACAATTTCTAGAATATTCTAGACAAAATCAATTATGTTTACTGGGATATAATGTTCACTGGGACATTATACAATTCGATGCATGTAGATTTTTGTACTTTGTAAGTTTGTACAATAACATTGTTGTAAATAAATTATTGTTAAGTTTATCTCAATACACCGCCGACTGTGTGATTGATCTTTGCATTAATGGGATATATTTTCACTGGGACATATAATTTATATCTCTGCAACCAAAATGTTAATGCAGGGTCCATAAACAACCAAAGATTTTCTACAATGGTTGGGAATAGTAGCTCATGCATAGTTTTGAATCAAATGCTCGTTTTAAGGAGTCAATCTGCTTCCAATCCCGCAGTTCTAGAGCAAGCTCTCTATGACTGCGCCATCAACGTATACTTGATTAAAACATGTTATTAAATAAATTATTGAGATCATAAGAACATTCTTGATTTTTGCTGTAAGGAAACCAATTAGCCGCGCTTCACTGATTGTCACATTGAGATGATATGACACTTAAAAATGGAATTTGTTTTCAGGGTGGCAGATGCCAATTTGGCCGTTATAAAGAGAATTTTATATAGCAGAAAAAACGTTTGTGGGAAATCATGGCAATAGTCTACTCATGAACCACTCTTGTAAATATTAAAAGAATTTGTATTAAAATAGTGTTTAACATACAATATATATATCGAAATTTAAGTTTTATTACAATTGTTATGGGTCATAACATAAACTCACACAGTTTAAACTTAACAATAATTTATTTACAGTAATATACAAATCATTAAGTAAAACTTAGCAAAAATCTAAAAATACATACATCATTGCCGTGGCACACAATGTCCCAGTGAAATAATATCCCAGAATACCTCGATACACACAATTTATAATACATCGAATTGACAGGGTTCTAATATAAATCTAGAATATTCTAGAAATTGTAAGCACATGATATCCCTGGACATGAATAAAGTTCATCAAAACCAAACATATTGACCACTCTGGAATGTTCAAGAAACTTAATGTTACTAATAATATACATAATGAAACAATACACACCTCACAACACCTCCCCCCTTAAAAAGTTTGAATGTCAATGAAAACTTATATTATTAAAATAAAAGTTTTGTACATTAATACAAAATCTAGTATGTTCATGATACTCTGGACAAGGCATCTGCAATAACATTGTCTTTGCCTTTGATATGCTTAATTGTTATGTTGTAAACAACAAACTCCATCTAGTTCTTTGATTCTTGTTTGACAATTTATGCAAAAATGTCAGGGGGTTGTGATCAGTATATACAAGAACTGGATGCAAAGTAACATTCAGATAAACATCAAAATGCTGTAAGGCTAACAACAAAGCAAGGCATTCCTTTTCAATGGTGGAATACTTTTGTTGACATTTTGTAAGTTTCTTTGAAAAATAAGAAACAACTCTATCTACCTTATCACTATGTTCTTGAAACAAAGCTGCCCCGATTCCAACATCACTAGCATCAACAGTAAGCTTAAATTGCTTAGAAAAATCTGGAGTTGACAGAACTGGGTTGCTCATAAGGACAGATTTGATTTTATGAAAGGATTTTTCACAGTCCTTTGTCCATTCAAAGTTAACCCTCTTTTGTAAAAGATGTGTAAGTGGACTAACTACTGAGGAAAAATTTGGACAAAATTTTCTGTAAAACCCAGCCATGCCCAAAAACCTCATTAATTCTTTCTTGTTTGTAGGAATCGGGAACTTTGCAATAGCTTCCACTTTAGCCATTATGGGTGTAACATAACCTTGACCTACTTTATGACCTAAATACTCTACATAAGCATGACAAAATTCGCTCTTCTCAAGGTTCACAGTTAAGTTTGCTTTAGCTAAAATGTCAAATAAAGCGCGCATGATTCGGAGATGTTCGTCCCATGTGTCGCTGTATATGACGACATCATCAATGTAGGCCTCGCATCCCTCAAGGTCTTGAAGAAGGGAGTGAATCATCCTTTGGAATGTAGCCGGTGCGTTTTTCATGCCAAAAGGCATTACTTTATACTGGTAAAGTCCATCTGGTGTAGCAAAAGCAGATATTTCTTTTGCTCTTTCTGTTAACGGTACTTGCCAGTAGCCTTTCAACAGGTCAAATTTACTGACAAATTTGGCATTTCCAATGCGGTCAATACAGTCATCGATTCTAGGTATTGGAAATGAATCAGTTTTGGTAACAGAATTCACCTTTCTATAGTCTGTACATAATCGGTAGGTACCGTCCTGCTTTGGTACAAGAATACATGGTGAGCTCCAATTACTTTTACTAGGTTCAACAATGTCATTGTCCAACATGTCCTGCACTTCCCTTCTTAGGTACTGCAATTTTATTGGATTGAGACGGTACGGATGTTGTTTGATAGGCAGAGCGTCACCCACTATGACATCATGACAAGCTGCATTAGTTTTCTTTGGAACATCCGAAAAGATTTGATGATACTCATTCATCAAGTTTTTAACTTGTTCTTTTTGGTGAATGTTCAAATGTCCAAGTTTGGCATCAAAATCAGCCAAAATTTCTGAGTTTTTCAAACGGACACTCTGATTACAATCTTTCTCATTCATCTCTACACTCACTCTATCAATTTTCAATACAATTTTGAACAGTCTTAGCATTGGCTAAAGTGGAAACTGGTTTTACAGAATTTCGGTCACACCTTTCAAAATACTCTTTTAACATGTTAATGTGACAAACCCGTTTCTCTTTACGTCGACCTGGTGTCTTAACTACATAGTTTACATCACTGATCTTGCTTTCAATTTCATAAGGGCCATAAAATCTGGCCTGTAAATGATGACCAGGAATAGGTAAAAATACAAGAACCTTATCACCTGGCTCAAACACCCTATTTCTGGCATCTTTGTCATACCACATTTTCATTTTCATCTGAGAACTCTTCAAATTTTCTTGTGCTAATTTACAAGCATTGTAAAGTTTTTCTTTGAAATCAGACA
>NW_026937925.1:0-8093 GCF_032062105.1 Saccostrea cuccullata | reverse complement strand
GTCACTAGGAATCAATGTGACTGTTCAGTGTCGCCCGATACTGTATCGGCCGGTCATGTTCTTTCAGCCGACAAGACCAGAAAAATTTAGTCGCCCGACCATCGGCTTAAATGTGACCTAGGCATTAGGTATAAACATGCATTTTACATAAACCTGTTTAGTATTTACAAGATATTCAATACCAATGACTATGTAAATATACATTCGCCTGATCAACGGCATCCGTGACTGTACATGTTCTATCCTTTATACACAGGTTATAATTCAACATCAGATTCTATGACTGTACCTATGCCTGATCAACAACATCCAGAACTTTACTTTTATTACACAAGTTCTACTTTTTAATATATGACTGCATGTACTTGTGCCTGAAGAACAACATTTTTGACTGTACAATATGTACATGTACTTTTCTTGACAACTGTAGATATTTTAATTACATGTATGTACCTGTTCCTAAATTATTTTCTCAGATTTATATCTGAAAGTGTTATACATGTGTTTAAATTGAAAGCAAATATTAATGAATACACAATGTGTTTAGTATTTGTATTATCAAAATCGTAAATCTCCGATATCACACAACCGAAATCCACTAGATTAGTTTCGAGTCTCTAGGTTTGTCAGGGATGTGCATGTAAGTGATGAGCGGCACTCATGCGTTTTCTTTGAAAATTTATTTCCATTTGCTTCAAATTTGCAATTAAAACACTAAATTGGTTATTTGCTATCTCGTTTTTTACAATAACATTGGACTAAAACAACTTCCTTCAATAAATAAAGATATGAAGTATTTAAGAGTTGCAGTCAAAGGATTAACGTACCTTACCTACTGATAGCTTTTCAAATAATTCTTAATATAAAATTATAGTGTCATACAAGTTCACAGACAAAAATCAGCATGCATTCTGATGCTTTATTGAAAGATCATATCAATTCATGAAAATTCTAGGATGATTTAAAAAAAAACATAATTATCTAAAAATTACTACATATACATTCTACAGGTTATTTCAATCAACACTTATATTGAAAGAAGCGTAAAACACCATATATGAACATTTTGACAAAGCACACATTTCCTTCAGTATTAGAAGTCTTCAACTCCTTGGGAAAAGACAGAAAAGTTCAAACTATGTTGCGTATGTCCTGAAAATGGTAGTTTTTAGGGACATTCGTACCTTAAGATCAAGATTCACAAAAAATGTGTAAATACCAGAAAAGCTGTTTTTTTTTAACTTCCGCGTTTTCTTACACAATTTTTTAATCAGTCAAAACGACAAAGAATTCCTCAATTCTATGGGGCTTTAGTCATTACTTCGATTTCCTTTTTATTATACCCTCCGCTTGAAAAGCGGGAGGGTATATAGTAATCGTTAATTCCGTCCGTCCGTCTGTCCGTCCGTCTGTTACGCTTTGGGGTACCCATCTCTTATCCGCAACTCCTCTTATACCACTGAATGAAATTTGATGAAACTTTCACAAAATCTTTATTACATATTGCCATTGTGCACCTCCTATTTTACTTTTTGATCCGACACATATTTTGGGTTTCCCATAGCAAAACATGGACACTGCCATTTATACACATATGGGAGGCGGGGGGTATCATTTAGTGAGCCCATTGCTCACAGTACCTCTAGTTTCAAATGACTGGAGTTAGTCTTAAATTGCATTCCAGCTGAAATTTACCAGTTTTAAATAATTTCTACTAATTTATGAATTTAACATAAATTTTAAAAAGAAATAAATACAGTTTTGAATCTGTATAGTATTAAATAATTGTAAAATTCTTGATATTTAAAGAAAAAAAAATTGCAAATACATGTAGTTATATTCGAGGGCACGGCATATATTAAACAGGGGATGCGTCATACATATGAAATATTATCAAATGTATCACCTTCTTTATTTTCATACAATATTTTTACTTCTATTTGATAAAATTTTATACAGATATTATAATATTTAAGACTTTTTTTACCGCAAATTTTATCCTCATATGATAAAGGTTGTATTCACAACTAATCTACAGATAAAAAAAATATGATCTGGAATTACATATCTAACATATCATATAGTTAAAAGAGAAATCCTCAGGCAATTCTTGTGTGTAAATGACGGTAAAACAATAAGTGTGAAAAAACATCGGTAAACATTTGACCAAACGATTGATTGTACAAATGTATTTGTTAAAAAAGTTATTCTATCGAACACAGAACTTGCGTAATAATGTTAACGTCTTTGAACAAAGCCGTTCATACTATATGTAGTAGTCTTGTGTTATCAATATTTTACCTCTTTTCAGAAATTGTAATTATAGCATCTAGATAAACGATTCACTTTAAAAAGCAATAACAATACGTTAGGCTAGATGCATTCTAACCTTAAAAACAATAAAGAAAAAAACACAAAATCTCATTTATGTAATAACATAATTTTCAAATGAAATACATTACTACACATACATAACATTGAACTTTATCTATAGGATAGGAATATATATATTTCTATCCTAAACGTCTTATGACTATAATGCTGCAATGAAAAAAATGCATTCATGGAACACTCTTTTACTCAGAACCAAATTGTTTTGCGTGAAAATATAACAAAGTATTGATCAAAGAGTCACAAAAAAGTTTATCAAAAATTCTTTATCTTCTCAGCAAGCTGGGACACTTTAAACTTAAAACGGCGATCCCTTTAATGAGAAAAAAGTAAAAGATCAATGAAAACGAAAAAAAAATATGAAAGATACAATAAGATACAATTACAATAAATGTTATTAGAAGCTGTAACCTAACAAACAATATTATATAAGATTATTTTCGTAATTTTCATTGGCGGAAAGGACGTCACGTGATATTCCTCCTTTTGTGATAACGACGCGTAAGCGCGTCGGCGGAAAATGACAAGTTTATCTTAAATTTTAAACAGATAGATGAGCTAGCGCCGTAGCAATTTTAAAACAAAGAAAGGAAGGGCCGTTATCAAGTGATTTATTCTGCTGAATTCTTTAATTTTTATCGAGGCTGGAGTGTGATACAGTTATAATTGGTCTTTTTTTTTTTTTTAAATTGAAACTTTTACACATATTACAAACATTCAAACTTCTGTATGGAAATATGTACAATCAAAATCAAACAGGACTAATTATGGTTGGAACATACAAAATTAGTGTAAAAGTTTATGAAGAGAGAGAGAGAGAGAAAGAGAGAGAGAGGGGGGAGAGGCAGCTAAGCATTACATATTATGCCACATAATCAGTTTTCTTTAAGCTTACCATATGAAATAAAAAAAAAAAGAAAAAAAGAAGAGAGAAAAAGGGGAAGCTAAAGAAAGACTAGTGCAGTGCAGTTTTGAGGGATTTTTCTAATAATTAATATTTAAAAAATTGAAAAAAGAACTGATGATAATAATTACAGAGAAGGTAAATTAATTAAAGTATAACAACCCATTTCTGCCAGAAAGTATTAAAATCTGTCAGTTTTTAATCCTCTATTATGGTGTGTTTTAAAGTTTTAAAATATGAATTAAATAAATTTAAAAGACCTTGGATAGATGGACAGGTATTCTGACAACGAACTTTATAAATATAATGCTTCATTAATATCAACATAGTGTTGAAGTATTCTGAATTTTTATTTTTGTCATTTTCACCAAAAATAAATGATTTTGCATTGAGATTCAATTCAATGTCTTTGGCTTGACATAAACGTATGAATTTTTTTAAGAATTGCTGAACAACATTACATTCCCAAATTAAATGATAAATTGTTTCCTCTTCATCTTCACAAAAGTACAATACTTAGTATCAGATTTACCTATTTTATATATGAGACTATTTGTAGTTAGAATATGATGATTAAGTCTGTATTGAAACCATTGTAATTTACAATCCCGTGTCACGAGGAATGGAAGATTATAAATTGTTTCCATTGTATATCAGTTATTTCAAAATATCTAGCCCACTTATGTTTACCAGAAGGTTTGATAACTGGCTTATTTAAAATATCATACATAGGTTTTGATCCTTTCCTGGTATTGATAAATATTTTGATATTAAAAGGAATCATTGGTCTTTGCATTAATCCATTTCTATAAAAATTGTATTTCTTTAAGTCTGCTAGTATTGTCTGTCTAATACCATTGTATGTCACATAATTCATTTTAATTTTAAATTTATTTTGTAGATCCTCTAATGATAGAAAATTGTTATGTTCATCTAGGAGATCTAACACATGAGTAATGCCATTTTCATACCACAAATTTATAAAAAGACAATTGTTTTGCAAATTTGAAATTTTTATTCAACCATAAAGGTTCCAGTTAACATATTCATTCCACTGTGTAATTTGAGAAAATTATCTTGGATTTCCCCAAAAAAGCATTCAAATATATATTTCCAAAAGCTTGAATTGTGTAAACACTTATTAAAGTTTGATAAACATCTAGATATATTTATTAGTTTGTTAGTATGAATTATATTTTCAAGCAAAATTTTCCCATTTGGAGTTTTTGTCATTAATATTTCTCCTTTATCCATGTTGATTTCAAAGCTTTTATATAACAGCCAATATCATCATTTTTAAACCACCATGTTTATATTGCTGTGTAACAACATTTCTTTTAATTTTATGAACATTTGATTTCCATAGAAAATTGAAAAGACATTTGTTAAGTTTTTTGGAGAATTAATTTGTGGGGTTGTAAGGATATAAATAAATGGTTAAGTTAGATACAGAAGTGATTTGATTAGAGTTATCCTCCCAATCGGTGTTAAGTTTCTTTTATTCAACTGATCTATAATTGATTTGATTTTAACAAGTTTTTTGTTATAATTTAATCTAGTAATCTTTGCAAGATCTACATCATAATAAATTCCAAGAAGTTTGAAATTGGTTGTCCAGATAAATTCCATCTCTGGACAAACTCTGTCATTAGAATATTTCTTACTACCTATCCATACCACTAGGGATTTTAGCCGATTATACTTAGTCCTACATATTATAAAATTCTATTATTTCCTTTATTAAAAACCTGAAGTAAATTTTCTGACCCATCTAAAATTATACATTGTGTCATCAGCATACTGTGACATTAAAAATTCAGTATTTCCTATTTCAATTCCCTTAATATCTTTATTGTTTTTAATCTTTATTGATAATATCTCTGCACAAAGGAGAAATATATATGGTGAAATTGGGTCCCCTTGTCGACAGCCACGTCCTAATTTGAAAAAAATTGGATAAAAAACCAGCCTGGGTCACACATGAATTTGAATTACATTGAAAAGTTTTTATCCATTTACAAAAAGATTGTCCAAAATTGAAAAAATTTAGGGTTTTTTCTATAAATTTCCATGACACTGTGTCAAAAGCTTTTTCAAAGTCTATCATAACTTAACATTCCAGGGATTTGCTTTAATTCAGTATAATCCATCAGATCGTATATAAGCCGCGTATTTTCTCCAATGTATCTCCCAGGTATGAATCCTTCTGATCTGAACTTATTATTTTAGGTAAAACTTGTTTTATTCTTTGTGCTATACAACCTGATCCAATTTTATAAATCACATTCAACAATGATATTGGTCTCCAGTTACTTAGCTGAAATTTACTTTTGCCCTCTTTGGGTATACATGTAATTATTCCCTGTTTTTGTGTGGAGGAGAGTTCCCCATTTTCATAACCAAAGTTTAATGATCGAACAATAAAATGACCCAGATTTTTCCAAAATGCTTTAAAAAATTCTGCAGTAAATCCATCACTACCCCGGGGCTTTTATTATTAGACATTTTGTTTTAACACATTTGATGCCTCTCTATAAGAAAATCTTGCCTTATAAGAAAAACTTTAATGTTAATTTAACTGGGACAGTGCTACTCTTCTAAAAACTATCTAAGATTTAAATTATAATCCTATTTTGAGGCATGTATAATCTTTTATAAAAATTTTCCACCTAAATTTTACATTGTTTTGTTATCTCCACTTGTTCATTATTTTTCTGCTTAATAAGTTTAGGAATTACTTTGTTTGTAAAATTTCTATTCTCAAGATTTAGAAAATAATTTGTTGGTTTTTCACCATCACTGATCCATCTGGCTCTAGACCTTATCACATTTCCCATTAATTTATGTTGTCTTATTTGTTTTAATTCTCTTTTTTTCTCAGTTAATTTTTCTATAGACGAAAGCATATTCCTCTTCTAGTTTCGATATATCCTGGATTAAAACTTTCTCTCTCTGTACATTCTTTTTTTTAACATAACTTCCATAAGATATTGTTTTAGCTCTTAATTCCATTAATAGCGTCTCAAGAAATAATTGATCGTTAATAATTAAATGAATTTCAGAGTTTGGTATTTCATCTATAGAATTTTCTACGTATATTGGAACAGCGTATCGTTTTTTAATTACATTGATATGATTGTTTATCAGTTCAATATAGTCAGGATCCTTCAAAAGAGAATTGTTGAATTTCCATAAACCTTTCCCATGCTTTATTTCATTAATTTTAAGATGTAAAACCACTGCTGAGTGATCTGATCAATAGCTTCCTAAGATGTCACATTTTTTTTACACTATTTAGAAGAGAGTTGGAAAGAAGTATGAAGTCTAGCCTTGCCTGTTTTAAGGGATTAGATTTCCTCCATGTAAATCTTTTGTCATCAACATGATATTCTCTGTATATGTCCACTAAATTATATGTGTTCATTATCTCAAGTACTACTTGTCTTGCCCTAGGGTTATTCACATGCAAATAATTAGAATAGTCCTTAGCTGGATCTAAAACTAAATTAAAATCTCCAGCAATAATGACCTCATTATTTAGTCTAGAAATCATATTGGCTATATTTTCAAAAAATGTTGGACAGTCATCATTTGGTCCATATATAGTTATCAATGTAATTTTTTTTCCTTCTATAGTAATCTCTAATGCCAAGTAGTTACCAGAGGTATCTAAAAACTGATCATGAACCTTGAATGAGAAATTATTGTTGAAAAAAATTGCAACTCCTCTTGAATTCGACATATAGGAACTAAAATAAGCTTCATATCCCCACTCATTTCTAATGATTTGTTCGTTTTCTTCTATAAAATGAGTGTCAATAAGACACAGAATACTACATTTTTTTTGTCGAAAGTAGTGAAAGACATCTTTTCTTTTCATTGCATCATTTAAACCTTGACAGTTGACAGATATTATTTTAATTTCTGACATATGGATATATGTTTATTTTAAGTATCAAAATTCTGCAAATTGTATCAATTCCCTCATTATTGTACTCGTATACAGCTGCACTGCACAAAGAATTAGAAAAGTAAAGTAAATAGAATACCCACGTATAGAAAAGATTCATTGACAATTTTGTGCACTTTAAATTGGTCGAAATTTAAGGAAAATTAAAGGTCAAATATTTTTAAAAATTGTAGCATTGTCAAAGGGTGTGCGCGCGCATCGATGGATGGCGGAAAATTTTTTCTTCTTTAGAATCTTATAAGTTTCCATTTATAATCTATCATATTTCTCGTTCAAAACTAACACTGTACAGAGGGTAAGTGTGGAACAACATCAGTCCATCACCTGATAAGTCCGTTTTTGTGATATAAACTCCCTTATAAGTTATCACCATGATGATGATCTGACAACATCGATCAGAGGAAATTCGAAATGGCGTCACTTGTTTACATTGCGATGTCATTTGTATTGGTATGTAACATATTCCATGGTGAAAGCAATACTGACACATCTGAGAATCATGAAAAATTAAGGCATTTAACTTCAAATCTACAGAAAGATAGTGTTATTTATGCTATAAACGACAAGAGGAGCTATGCGTTTGGAAATGTAATATCACTGAGCAAACGTCACAAAGGCATATTGTTTTATCTAGCAACACTCCTTCTAATCATAGCAAATGATGTAAATCTTAATCCTGGACCATCAAATGAAACAATTTACCCATGTGGAACATGCGACAAGCCAGTGACATGGGTTGAAAGGGGTATTATATGTGACAATTGTAATCAATGGTACCATGTTAATTGTCAGTCAATGTCATCTAGTGTGTATTTAGAGCATATAGAA
>NW_026937924.1:0-8238 GCF_032062105.1 Saccostrea cuccullata | reverse complement strand
ATCAATATATTATTTTTTTATTTGAGTATTTGTTCTAAATAAAGAATAAATTGATAATGCTATTTTTATGTTTGCTTTTGTGTTCATTGCCTCTTTTGATAGAATATTTCAATCATATTGAGACGGAACCACTTGCCTGTGGCGGGCTTAAAATGTAACCTTTACGCGGTATTCCGGGCCCTTAAGAAGTGACAGATCATTATAGCACTCATACGTTGCGAAGAGGATCTTATTTTATTTTATATACCTTCTCATCCAAGGGATAGACCTTAACGTCCTGTAATGGGACTCAAACCCGCGACGTATTAGGATCCACAGCCTACATCGCATCGCAACTGTAGAACCAATTTATTTATGCTTAGAAATATACAAGGTGAAATTTGCACTGAAGTGACCGTCGTACATGTATGAGACTATCATTACGGCAAATGCAAATAGCACAAAAATATTTACACACAAAAAAGAGTAACATTTTAGTTTTAAAAGTAAAACATTCCATTCGGTAGAGAATCTTAATGAGTAATCTTTTTCTTTTGTATATTTGTGACTTATTCATGAAGTTTTCCTTCTTAATAATTAAGGGGACGACCATTTGATTCTGGGGGGGGGGGCTGGCAGATTTTGGAAATAAATAATCTGTCCCTGAAAATGTTGAAAATAAATAATCCGTCCTCCTCTGCAAAGAAAATAAATAATCTGACCTTGACTTATGATATTTAAATATTGTGAAAATACATTTTTATTTCTGTGTAATTTAACCTCAGAATCTTCAACTCAGCATTTTTTTTTTGGCTCGCGTCGCTCGCCATTTTAGAACCAAATAATATTTACAATCAGATTACCAGACTGGATACTTGTAGTCAGTTGATCAACATGAAAATGTGCACTCAGTAGATGTGATAAATCACTTTAAATACAAGCAAATTCTTAAACACCACAAAAGATAAATTTTCTTGTCAAAGAATTATACTTCCCGATAAATTAATTACAAAGTATACAGTGGCGGATTTAAGGAAGGCATACATGTGTATGACTCCTCCCCTCAAATTTCAAAGTATGATATGAATTATATTAATATTGCCATACTTTAGTACAATACCAATATTTTTGTGACTAGTTTTACTCTTAAAATACACAAAAACCCAAGAGCTTCAGGGGGCTTCGCCCCCTGGGCCCCCTTCATCCAAAATATGATATGACTAGTATTAATTATGTCATACTTTGGAACATAACTAACCAATTCCTAGATAATTGTGCCTGGTTTTACTCTTAAATTACACAAAACCCCACGAGCTTCAGGGGGCTTCGCCGCCTAGATCCCCTTCATTCAAAGTATGATATGACCAATATCAATAATGTCATACTTTGCTACATAATAACCAATACCACTATAATTGTCCTGGTTTTACTCTTAAAATACCCGAAAACCCAAGAGCTTCTGGGGAATTCCCCTGCCTTGGCCTCCACCAGTGCTTCGCCCAGGACCCACTGGGGGCCTTAAGGCGGCCCCAGACCTCTTGCCTGAACGAAGTTATACACGCCCCCCATCCTGAATCCACCTATGGTATATAAATGATTAGTCTTTTAGAATCAATCGATCAAGGTACCGTAAGACAAAGAAGAAAATAAATAATCTGTTCTCGATAATCTTGAAAATGAATAATCTGTCCTTGACAGGCATGAAAATAAATAATCCGTCTCAAAAAAATTTGCCAGCCCCCCCCCCCCCTCAGAATCAAATGGTCGTCCCCTAAATCTTCCTACTTGAATCATTTCCTTTTACATGTATATAAATTGTGAAAGAAATTTGAAAACTTCCAAGGTTGACTAAATATTGCTATATAAACATGAAAAGAAGGAAGAAAGTGACGAGATCAAAATATAATAATTTATTTTGGAGAAATAATCTTAACAACAGAGCCGTCATATTAATTCTTAAGAAATGTAGACTTAAACTCTAAAACAGTATCGATAATAAATGTATCAAAAAGAGATAAAGCAGAAAAAGTTTTTATACATATATAGAGAATAATACATTCCCTTTTCCATATCATCTGCATCAGCCCGAGACACCAATATCAGCCAGAGGGCCGAAGGCCCGAGGGCTGATATTGGTCGAGGGCTGATACAGGATGTGATGTGGAAAAGGGTATGTTTTATTATATTTATTACATACTTAGTAATAAAATACAGAACACATTCAGTTGAGAAGAAAATAAGTAAATAATCATGCATGTACTTCTTACATACATGTACATAGTCTAATGTTTCATACGATTTGGGTTTGTTTCTACTTCTATTTCAATGCACTTGATCCGTAGTAATTTAAAAATAATCTATAGTATTACATGTATATGTAAATTAAGATTAACCTTATTTTCAAAAAGTTAAAATTAAGAGAATGTGAACCTATCAAAGATTGTGTATGATCACAAGTACTGTTTTTTTTTGGTTTAATTTACTAATTGACGTCACAATAGCCGTATCAGCCCTGCAGGGCTGATATGGATTTGCAGGGCTGATACGGATATCAGCCCCGCAAATCCATATCAGCCCTGCAGGGCTGATACGGCTATTGTGATGTCAGCCATATCGCATATGCATAAAACTTGTATTTATTACTAAGTGTGTAATAAAGTGGATTATTTTATGTCATATGCATTTTGAAATACAATTGATTAAACAATTGAAAACAAACATTTAAATTGATAACACTTCTTTAAATAAGTTACTATGTACATGTATCTTTCAATGTATTTACATGTTTCAGGCAGTTTATCCTAGTAAGTATACTTCAATCAGTAAATGGTGAAAAGAAAGACGCTCTGGTTTCTGACTGACAATATAGGTTTAGCGATAATCTAGCAATCTGTCGGAATTTCCATGGGTACCAATTGCATCACATTATAAAATCTCTTTTGTATTCGCATGGAGAAGCATTTATTAAAAATTTTGGACATGACATGACATTCGACCTTCTACTCAACAATAAGATTCATGTATTCGACGACGCATTACCAATTAACAAAAGTAAATTTTGTTCATATGTGGTTATTAAAATGAAAGATGCCACAGAGTCGGTACATTTGCTTTACACATATATTCAGATACTGTACTACAAAGAGACATTACATATGATGTATTGGTAGTTGAGTAGATAAGGTAACTCAAACTGTAAAGGACCTCTTGAGAAAATGTTGAGAAAATAAAAGCTCATATTTATTTTTTCTATAATAGCCCTGACATCGAAGATTTTGCTGCTCCGTGACTTAATGATATGTCCAGATAAATCACCCAAAATTGATACCAATTTACAACATTTTGATATGAAATTTTGAAGACCAGATAAGTAAAGATTCTTTTATATTATGTGTGACATTTTGCCCTATCATGTTGTCATATATTTTTATTGTGCGACGAGTCCGCGTAATTTTTTGACTTTTATGATTGAATAATTTCAAATTCTCTTTTAGGCTGAGATCCAACTATCTTAGAAAAATACCCATCAATTTCCTAGTTTTTGTTACTGTTTTACAGAGTTTGATCCGATTTTCCGGATCACCACACTGTGGTTTTCTAAATCCATATCATCACTCTCTGAGTCTGATGACGTAGTACGCAAAAACATGACGTTATTTTTCTTGCGCTTTAAAAAGTCCCATGTTATTATGCTTTGTATTATGGATAAATATTATACAATTGATCTCTAAAGTTTTATTCTGCTCTTTTTAGCTAGTTATAAGGGGTATATAATAAATTTATCATTATAACAGTAATTTGATCCCAAAGGGCCGTATCACGTTCCACAGGGCGCGGATCATCAGATCAAACTCGACGCTTCGCGTCTCGTTAGATCTGATGATCCACGCCTGTCAACTCGACGTGATACGACCCTTCGGATTAAGTTACTGTTATAATAATATATATGTATTGACCTGCACGTGATTACAAGGAGGTGAATACAAGGATTTGTTTCCTCTACATTGATCAAAAAATAGATTGGGAAATTCCAAATTGATACAAATTGTTTTGGAAGCTATTGAACGTACTATGACTTTTTTCAATTGAACAAATCATAAGCAGATATATATTTTCTGGTGAGGGTGGTAAGAGGGGATACAGGGACCCCCTCCAACACTTTTACTGAACAACAATTTTTAGTTTTTGGCAGTCAGTTTTCCCTTGATGATACTCCTTCCTTTTAAAATCTATCCTATAAAAAAAACTGACAGTGTGTATACATTTTTTTTTTCATAGCAACTAAAATTGATAAAAAATTGAAGAGACTAGTAAGGTTTATTTACATTTTAATTCTGTATTTGGCTAGGACTTAATTAAATGCAAACAAGTAATGAGCTTTATCATTTTATCAGTGAATCATATAATAAAACAAATATTGCTGTTTTTCGGTCAATACAACGATTTAGCCATCTTCAAAGTACAATATTCACCTCGCCCTTCGGGCTCGGTGAATATTTGTACTCCTCAGATGGCTAAATCATTGTATTGACCTCAAAAAACAGCAATAATTGTATATTCTATCACCAACTTTCCTTACTTCTCTAGCAAAATATATCATATCACCTGCATGTCGAATTTATGTCATCCACAAGAAGATATTCTCCAAGCGAACAATTTAAAAATGAAAGTTGAAGAAACAAGATATCAACAGTCTCGTTTAAAGTCTTCATTTCGCAAGTTCTGTAACCGATAAAATGATTTTGTTAGCAAATAAAATCTATCATTAAGCCAAAAGTTCATACTTATTGTTAGGTCTTTATTTACACAAATAACTTTTATGGATTTTTTTTCATTCGTCTGATCATTACAAAGAGCTCACGGTGGGCGTGACCGCCGTCGAACAGGGAATGTTTATTGCTCCATGCATGGCACCTGCTCCCAGTTTGTATTGTGTTTTGCTT
Source organism: Saccostrea cuccullata (assembly GCF_032062105.1). NCBI lineage: Eukaryota > Metazoa > Mollusca > Bivalvia > Ostreida > Ostreidae > Saccostrea > Saccostrea cuccullata. Next base: position 3,316 of record NW_026937924.1, on the reverse strand, counting down.
TAAAGGAGCTTGACACATTTTTTGTTATCTCCATATGTCACTTATTTTTCACTCATTTTAAGGAGCACATTTAATATTTAGTTTATCATACGAAAACAATTCTGTCAATGTTCATGCATATGAGTAGAACAGAAGTTTTACAAAGCTGTAATGCATATTCAATTTATGACATCTAAGTATTGTCCTAGGGCTTGATTTGTATTCCAATTCGATTTGAATTTCACAATTAAATTAAAAAGTTGAGTTTTCATACAAAGCAAGCAACAATTTCACTGAAATACGTGTATCAGTTAAGAAAAATATTTCATCAAATTCAATGCATGTTAGATATATACTAGTTTTTCAGTAGCGTAGCAGAAATTCTGAACCCAGCCGTCATATGCATAAAGTACAAGATCTATGGCTCATTGCTCAATGTAACCATCCAAATACATAGTTAGTAAAACTACTTCACGTACAGCTGTAATACTGATTTATGAGAATTATATTTTGATGGTTTTGGCTAAAACTTTAGATCATAGACATAGGGCAACATGAAGTCATGAAATTTTCCATTTTCACCCATTACCCATTAACTTTATATACCGAACTTCGTTCAATGGTGAAAGAGAAGACGCTAAAAAGTATAGACGTTAACGTCTAACTGAAACCCCAACGAAATTCTGTATATGTATAATTATACTTATTGTGTTCAATATTTGGCAGAGATTGAATTTTCTCCGAAATCTTATTGATAATTTACATGTATGATGGAGACTCGTCCGTGAAGTGTCTTAATTGTTTAGAGTCTTTTAGTTCCTTCTATGACAGCCTAAACTTTGTTTACCAGCTCTGCATGTTTTGATGGCGTTTGCCTGTTTTTGTGTTTACAGCCCTTTTTGAATATGTAGCTTATATTGTGTGTTATTGATTTATCAAGTGCACAATAAAAGCAATCAAAGTTAATTCAGAACAAAGTTAATATATGCATACATGGCTTTGGGGTGAACGAATAAGAGCGATCAAAAGTGCAAAAGTCTACTTTGAGAAGAAAATGAAATGGCAATTACAAAATCTTTGACGAATGAAAGATATGCTGGGCACTACATTTATTAAGTCTACATGTCTACGTAATTCAATAATCAATATTTAACATAATTATGTTCCCCAAACGAAGTTGGGGAACATATTGTTTTTACTCTGTTTCTTATTAAGATCTTTCGTCTTCACGGAAGACCTTATAGTGATTCTATTGTTTCTTATTAAGGTCTTCCGACTTCCTTCGGAAGACCTTATTGTTTTCCGTCGGTTTCCTATTATTAAGGACTTCCGACTTCCTTCGGAAGACCTTATTGTTTTCCGTCGGTTTCCTATTATTATTATTATTATTAGGGTCTTCTGTCTCCAACGGAAGACCCTTCTATTATTCTATTGTTTTTTTTTTCACTTTTATTATTAGGTTTCTGTTTATAATAATGGAAGACCTTATAGTGATTCTACTCGTTTTTAAAGGTCTTCCGTTTCATGGAAGACCTATAGTGATTCTACTGTTTTTTCTTGTTATTTTTCCCCCAAATCTTGGCGGCAGGATTTCTCAGAGATGGCTGGACGGATTTTCCTGAAATTTTCAGGGATGATAGAGAATGAAAATACCCCGAGACGTTTTTTTCATTTTTTCGAAATTCACTTCCGGTCGTCAGATATGTCCGATTTCCACTTTTTTCAAAAATATTTGATCCGAGTGAGATCTCAGAAACAGTAAGAGATTAAGACACCAAACTTTCAGGGATGATAGATATTGATAAGTAGGCAAATCCATTTGGGTTAAGATCGTCCGTCGTCACTTCCGGTTGTCACAGGAAGTGTTTATAAATATCTAAAATTTCAACTTTTCTTTTTTGAAACTTTTTGTGCATCACATGATAGCATTTTATTTGTAGTGTTGAAATATGTCAATCCCACCGGAACCAAAAACGGCAACTTCCGGTTATAAGAGAAAAACTACAGAATTTGAGTATTTTTCTTTCCCATAAATATTTTTTATAGATAAAGTATTTGGAATGATTTTTGGATATGTTATTTAGATTGCAAATGTCTACAGTAACGTCAAATATCTTTGTAAAATTCACTTCCGGTCGCGTGATTTCCTGTCCTCAAAGTTAGAAGTTATCATAGCTAGATCTCGTAAACGGTAAGAGATTAAGACACCAAACTAATAGGGATGGTAGACCTTGATAAGTAGACAAATCCATTGAGTTTAAAATCGTCCGCCGTCACTTCCGGTTGTCACAGGAAGTGATCAAATAAATCAAAATTTTCAACTTTTCTTTATGGAATCTTTCTTAGTATTACCTTATAGCATCTTATTTGTAGTTTCGAAATATGTCAGTCCCACTGGAAACAAAAACGACAACTTCCGGTTATGAGAGAAAAACTGCATAAATTGAGTATCATACTATCCCATAAATATCTTTTATAAAACGAGCATTTGAAATGATTTAGGACATGTTATTCAGACAGCAAATGTCTAGAGTAACCTCAAATATCTTTTTTATTATTTACTTCTGGTCACGTGATTTTTTAGCTCTACTGGTCAGAGACCAGAAGAGCTTATGCGATAGTAATGCGTCCGGTGTCCGTCCGTCTGTCTGTCTGTCCGTCTGTCTGTAAACAATTTTTCAGAACGCTACTCCTCCTACAATTTTAGTCTGATTTCAATATTACTTGGCACACAAGTAGACTACACTAAGATACATAGAATAGTGCATCGGTTTTTAATTTCGATGAATGGTGTTGCTATGGTTACTAAAAATAGAATTCTCTGTGAAATTCCTCAAAAACGCTACTCCTTCTAAAGTTTTGATCTGATTTCAATATAACTTGACACACAAGTAGACTACACTAAGATACATAGAATAGTGCATCGGTTTTTAATTTCGATGAACGGTGTTGCCATGGTTACTAAAAATAGAATTCTCTGTGAAATTCCTTAAAAACGCTACTCCTTCTACAGTTTTAGTCTGATTTCAATATAACTTGGCACACAAGTAGAATACACTAAGATACATAGAATAGTGCATCGGTTTTTGATTTTGATGAATGGTGTTGCCATGGTTACTAAAAATAGAATTTTCTGTGAAATTCCTTTAGAACGCTACTCCTTCTACAAGTAGACTACACTAAGATACATAGAATAGTGCATCGGTTTTTGATTTTGATGAACGGTGTTGCCATGGTTACTAAAAATAGAATCTTCTGAGAAATTCCTTTAAAACGCTACTCCTTCTACAGTTTTGGTCTGATTTCAATATAACTTGGCACACATGTAGATTACACT
>NW_026937923.1:0-8119 GCF_032062105.1 Saccostrea cuccullata | reverse complement strand
TTTTTTTTTTTTTTGAAATGATAAGATTTGCCCATTTGACCGCAAGTGCTCTGCAAGAAATATAACATGCAGTGACCTTACAAATTACAAAGAAGTCTGAAGAAAATTTTTAATGGACAGAGGGGTTTAAAGCCCCTAGAGATATAAACTGAATATTGTGCATGTTGTGAGAAATATGAACCGGAAATGCAGGAAAAATGGCAAATGTGATCCAGATCGATAAAAAATGTCTATAAAATTGTTTTTTTTTGTAAATATTCAATGCTATGTCAATACGTAATATCGCGACTACTAATGAGTACCTTGCAGTTATCTAACTTACTACCGCTCTTTTGCGGGGGGGGTCGAGAAAGTGTACATTTCGGGGGGCAAATGACATTGTTTACAGTAGTGACAATCGAATGATTCGAACAATTTAATGCCGAAATCACGATGTTTTGCCAGATATTGAACTTCAACTAGTAGATCGTCAAATAAGGCAAGCTAAGAATATTTTATCTGCTTAAAAATGTGACGATTTTCAATGAAAATTTAACGAGAAGAGTCCGCTTAATTAAAGATATCGTTAAAAATGTGACAATTTAGAATTGGCTCCTCTAAAAAAATATATTAGGCTGGTTCAAGGATTGTTTAGCGAGGTTTTCTACCAGGTTTTTTTACTTATCTGTGCTTATAAATGCTACTGATGATCTTCTTTGTATTAAATAGCACGTCCCCCCACCCAACAGAGATTCCTACCTCCTTCGCGAAAGAGTTCCGCTAAGTTAAGTAATCGCGATATCAAGTATTGTTATTTTTATCCCCCCCAAACGAAGTAATTTTTTCATTCATTTATGTTTTTCTCATAATGATATAATAAATTGTATGTAAATTTGTACATTGTGATGGCTTTGTAAATATTTATATGTATGCATCATGTTATTCATGTAGCGGTTTTAGGCCATTTTATAACCATGTGATTAACTCCGATTTTTCCAATTTTTGCATTTCCGCATTTTACCCCCATATTTTGTATATATGGAAATGCGGTAATCTGGGGAAAATACGGAAAAAGAGTCCAAATACTCCCATACATTTTTTATATTTTGAATACGGAAAAATTGGAAATTTGAATACAGAGAAAATCTGGAATGAATGCGGAAAATTAGTCCAAATACTCCCGTCCGCATTTTTTCCTTATTTTAAATATGGAAAATATATGGAGATCTGAGGTGCGGGTATGTAATTATATGGAAACAAACCCGGATGATTTATTTTACTGATGATGATTAGCTAATACACAAACGTTAAAACCTATATGAATATATTGTATTTATTTTTAATGTTATACAGTTGCCTATGTCAATAGTGTATTAAAATTACACTGTGTCCCTTATTGAAATAAGACATATATTTACTGTTTTGATTCACCAAATATTTTGATAAGAACGGGGAAAAGTCCAGTACATACAAATGAGACGAACAATGTTTTTTTTAAACCCAAAACCCTTGAAAGATGATAAACAAGGTGAAAATGAAACCCAATTCATCAAAAACTGGTCATTTGATAAATTTAAAAGAAAAAAATAAAAAGAGACACAGAGAAATGGGAAGGGAGCAATATTAAACAACACTATAAACAATCACCGAAAAACACGAGACTTTGAATAACAATGGACTGTAGTAAAAGACAAAATAACATTACAATTGGACAAAGCGAACGTCAAAGAGAACTTACTTCATTCATAATTGTGTATTTTTTTTTTAAATATTGAAATATGTCTAAGGATTTGAATTTACAAATAAATTTCCTGTACTCAGACCCGTTGTTATTTTCCGAAGTAAAGATATCCCTATTTTTAAACACGCATTTAAAAAAGGGCACAAATGCCTCTCTGATTTTTTTAAAAACTGGAGTTCAAGAAAACAATTTTTCTATCAATTACCTTTGACAGAAAGTATCTGAAGATTTTGTTTCCAGATTTTTTTCATCAACTTATAATAATGGAATAATGACAAGACAATAAAGCAGAGGGGTTTTTATTCAGAAATAGCTTGAAATGTAGTTACTTTTCTCCAATGTCCAAAAAGATATGAAAAAAAAAATGTAGTCATTAAAATCACAATTGGAATAGCTCATCTTAACACCAGCACATCCTACAAACTCTGTCAGCAACATATTTTCTCGGGATAGTAACATGCGTTTGATTTTTCCTTTCAAAAAACAATGGTTACTTTTTAATCCAGATGTATGAAAACATTTTTTATTATATGCTTTAATTTCTTTTCTCTGTATTGTTTAGAGCGATCAGTTTGGAATCCTGTCATTTTCTATAGAACTGGAACCCAACATGTACATGTAGTAAAATTATATTTTGTAGTTACTATCATTTTAACATATATCCATGCTGATTTAAAAACTACGTAAATGTAACAACATTTAAAATAGGCCTATTTCTGTTTAATAAAAAGCTTAAAATTCATCGTTTTGTTTCAGTTTTTTTTAAAAAAAAAAATTCTGTATGTAATCACATTGTGTCATATGTAAATCACCATATAAAGACACGATTGCCTCAGAATATGAGTAGGTAACATACATTTCAAGCTTGTAATAATATGTAAATTAGTAATAAGAAAATTTTGAAAACAAGAGGCCCATGGGCCACATCGCTCACCTGAGAAGCTTTGGCCATCTGTTCTTTACCAGATTTCCCCCCGTAATACATATTGTGACCCCACCCTACCCCAATGATCATAATTTAAACAATTTGAATTTTACACTATCCCCGTATGCTTCCACATAAATTTTATTTTTTTTGGCCCAGTGGTTTTTGAGAAGAAATTTTAAAAATTTTTTCTGTATATTTCTATGTAAAACTTTGATTCCCAATTGTGGACCTGCCCAACCCCCGGGGGGCATGATTTGCACATTTTAGAATCTACACTATCCTAGGATCTTCCTCATAAGATTCAGCTTTTCTGGCCCAGTGGTTCTTGAGAAGAAGATTTTCAAAGATTTTTCCTATATATTTCTATGTAAAACATTCATTCCCTATTGTGGCCCTGTCCAATCCCTGGGGGTCATGATTTGAACAATTTAGAATCTATACTATACCAGGATGCTTCCACATAATTTAGCATTTCGGCTCAATTGTTCTTGAGAAAAAGATTTTCAAAGATTTTTCCTATATATTTCTATGTAAAACTTTGATTCCCAATTGTGCCCCGCCCAAGCCCCGGGGGGGCATGATTTGAACAATTTAAAATCTACACTACCCCAGGATGCTTCCACGTAAGTTTTAGCTTTTCTGACCCAGTTGTTCTTGGGAAAAAGATTTTCAAAGATTTTTCCTTTATATTTCTATGTAAAACTTTGATTCCCCATTGTGGCCCCGCCCAACCCCCGGGGGGCAATTTTTACAATTTAAATTTCCTCCCCAGCATGCTTCCACATAAGTTTCAGCTTTTCGGCCCAGTGGTTCTTGGAAAAAGATTTTCAAAGATTTTTCCTATATATTTCTATGTAAAACTTTGATTCCCCATTGTGGCCCTGCCCTACCCCCGGGGGTCATGATTTGAACAATTTGAAACTACACTACCCCAGGATGCTTCCACATAAGTTTCAGCTTTACTGGCCCAGTGGTTCTTGAGAAGAAGATATTTTAATGACCCAACCCTATTTTTGTCTTTTCTTGATTATCTCCCCTTTCGAGGGGATATGTCCCTTCATTTTAACAATTTAAATTCCCCTTGACCCAAGGATGCTTTGTACCAAGTTAGGGAAAATTGGCCCAGTGGTTCTTGAGAAGTCGAAAATGTGAAAAATTTCAGACGGACGGGACAGACAGACAGACAGACAGACGGAAGACGGACGGACACGGACAAAATGTGATAAAAAGCCATTAGCCTTGGCTCAGGTGAGCTAAAAAGCAAATATTGACATAAAAATTATTTCAATGAAGCGTTTTAAAGCAGTAATATAAGAAATCAAAAAACAAACGAGGTTATTTGTCATCAACTGCATGAATGTCACGTCACTTCGGTAACGTTCATTTCACAGGTACTTGTAGACAGGACCCCCCCCCCCCATTTAACCCCCGGGCTTTTGGGTTTTAATTTTTTTCCCCCCCTTAAAATTTATAGTGGGGTATTTTTTTGTGGAGCGATTGTTATGGAGTTTTGACGATTTTTTCATATTGTACACATGATGAATGAGTATAATAAATATAATTTTTGAAAAAAATTCCAATAAGCCCCGGGGTTGAATATCGGGGGGGGGGGTGGGGGTCCTGTCCAAAGACCACGATTCATTTAACATATTATTGGAGAGTTCCTCCACCTCAGATCAGTTCATTATCATTCTTTTGTGCTGTTTCGCTGAAATTGACACCGGTCGTAGTCAAATTACTTCTACCAAAGTTGGGACAGACAAAAAAAATATGAGTCAGACGTATTTTGCTATGATCTAACAAATGCTCGTGTTGGCCATTAAACTTAACATAAATTTATTCGACAGTTTGTTAACAATTTCATTTAGAAAGTAAATCTTTTTCAAAACACATACATACGTGCTTTTCAGCAGATCTGGAAAAATAAACCCAAAATGGTATGATTCAAACAAAACTGATCATGAGATTGTGTGCCTTTCAGTATTTGAAATGTCTGTGACCGTCTTGTGCTCTGGGTTTAGGCCTATTTGTTCCTTTTTTTCTTTTTTTTTTTGTTTCTTTTTTTTTTTTCCGATTATAAGCCTATGCATACTTTGTTTTAAATTTTCAACAACAACTAGAAAACTGACCAGTCAGCAAGGGCCCCGCCATGGGGTAGAATTAAAAGGGGGCAGCTTACGTAATGATTAAAAAATTACGAAGAATAAGCAACAGTAACTGTATTCTTAAAATTTCAAGATAATTCCTGAATATTCAAAAACCTGAAAATGATATCCTTGTATTTACATTAGCAGTAAAGAACAATTTAATATTGAATGTATTAAACAATTATGAAGCTTGTGTTATATAGAATGCCAGACTTCAATGAATGCAATAACATGAAGGCTTGACCATAACTTCAAACAAACAGCAGTTGCAAACAAAGGTTTTTTTAATCTTAAAGATAAAGAAAAGCCTACTAAATTTCTGCAGCAGGCTAGATAATTCATCCCAAAGGATTAATTGTACTTCTCTCATCATTTTCTTCTCAAGTTACAATAAGAACTTTTTCAGTATTAATGATAGAATTTTTTTAAAAAACTACCTTAAAAATTAATTAACATAAATGAAAAAAGTAATTAAAAAATCTTCTTTCATCTATTTCTTGTTTTTAAATTCAATGAAATCATAACTATTAAACAAAAAAAAATTATAAAAATTTATATCTAAATCCACTTTTAAAAGGGCCGGTTTACACTATGATTTTAAGATGCATTTTGGATGCATGTGTAAAGATTACAGTGTAAAAGCCCCTTTTTCAAATTTAATGGGTGTTGCATTTTGAACGATGGAATAAACTTTTTTTTCCCGTGCTTCAAGATGCATGGAACTCCCAATGAAAAAAAGGTAGAGTTAATTTTAATCATAAACCTTATTTTTTTTATTTAGTTTAAAAATAGTTTCCCAAAGATACACAAAAACAAAAATACTGATTAAAACTACAATTAAAAAAACTTATTTGATTATTATAATATAGAAGAATTTTTGTTTTGGAATAAATATGAATTATATCTTCCAAGAATTATCATAAAAATGAAATTAAGAATAATTTTTTCAGCTAAAATAAATATGGAAATGAAATTTGAAGGTACTGTTAATTTTTTAAATAGAGAAATTTCATCTTTACAAAGTATTCTTAAGATGCATGCATCAAGACACATAGTGTAAATAAGAAGATGCATGATTCAAAATTGAAGCATGAGTTTAGATGCATGTGTCAAGATGCATAGTGTAAACCGGCCTTAACAGTGTTCATAGCATTCCAAATTGACCCTAATAACTTCAAAACAAACTTCATTTGCAGACAGAGGTGGTAATTCATCTCAATATGACAGATAAAGATAATGCTCTGGATTTTTTTCAAGGGAAAATTAATCCCAAAGGGCTCATAGCCAGCATTCATTTTACAATAGGAACATCTTCAGCAGTTATCTCTCTTTTCCATTGCATTCTAAAGTTAAGGAATCTACCCCACCACCCCAGCTCCAAAACCCGGGGGCATAGAGAACCAAATTTAGCATCAAAATAGTATTTCTGCCTACTGAACAACCATACCAAATTTGAACTTGATTGGGCAACCATAAAAAAAATTTGCCCATTCATTCTTATGCATAGTAAAGGAATCTACCCCCCCACCCCAGCCCAAAAAAAGAATTGAAACCAAACTTAGCATCAAAATATGTATTTCTGCCTACTGAATTACCATACCAAATTTGAACTTGATTGGGCAACCATTAAAAAAGTTATTTGAAAAAAAAAGAAAATTTGTACGGAAGACAGACAGACGGACAGACGGACAGACAGAGTGATTACTATAGGGCACCCGCAAATTCTTGGGGGTAAATTTAAAATTTAAAATCGACGAAAAGTCGCATTTAAAAGTAAACAAACTGCTAAAAGGTTGTCAAAGATGTATTTAAGACACTTAGAAATATATTTTCTAGCATGTGGTAACAGTCTACCACATTTACGAGGGTTGGGGGTGCATTTAGATGGATTTATGGGCCAATTTCATCGATTGTAACTATAATTTTGTTTTGCTTATGTAAACGCAATTCATTGACTTAATTTAAAAAAAGTCAGAAAATAAGTACATTTCAAGTATAAAAATCAATTCTTTTCCACAAGTGTACGTTAGACACGCAATATATTGATGCTATTTGAAGTTGCATATCATAAGAAATGCATCATACAGGTTTCGTATTCAGAAAATATACCAGGTATCAAAATAATAGTACATATAATTGACTTTAATATATCTATTCCCTCAGCAGAAACGCTTCTTTTCATTAATTTGGGATTTAGCCGACCTCCAACCTTTGAAACTTTCCTTTGTGTACACATTCAAGAGGGAAAGTAAGAATACTGAAAATTGTGCGAGATTCACTTAATTCGAATTACATGGTAACGTACATTTCAGTCACTAAATTTCAAATGATCACTTTTCATAAAAAATTTTTTTTTTTTTTTTTTTTTTTAAATGACTAAATTTTTAATAATTCTGTTATCAAAGTTTTGTTTTGTATTTATAATTTTACCCTAAATATTTCTGTGTAAGCATTTTGGAGGTTAAATTTCCAATATCACACCCGTTAAAAGAAAAAAAAGGCCAAGAAAAGTTTTTTATTTAAAATGGCTTCTTTTTTTTTTTTTTTAAATCTTTAATCAATATTTTTCAGTTGACTAAATATTTCATTTCTCTATGTTTCCGTGTACAGAGGACCAATAAGAAACCGAAAAAAATCCCGTTACCTTTATGATCAATTTAATTCTTTGAGTTTACTTAACCCTTTGTGTGATGACTTGTTTTATGCAAGCTGTAACCTCAGGACTGAGTTGTTTTGCAATATCAACAAAATTATCACAGTGGTGTATAGGGCTGTCACGGTTCCAAAATTTTCGGGTCGGGTCGGTTCTAATTTTTTAAGGTTCGGTTTCGGGTATTTCGGTTCGGGTATTTAAAGGAATAAAAGCTAATGATTTGTATTTTTTCAACAACAAAAAGAATATGTTCATTTAATCTTCAAAATAGCAACATTTTAACTAGTTTAAAGTAGCTTCCTGACAAGACAACAATTGTACCATATTATTTAAATCACCTTATAATTGCAATGTATTAGGAAATCTCTCGTTTTTGACGCCAATTCTTTTTATAGTAAAACCTACACTACACACAAATGGAACCAACCGAATTCCGGAAAAAAAATCGACCCGAACCGAATGATTTGTTCCGGGTTGGGGAAGTCGGGTACCCGTGACAGCCCTAGTGGTGTACTAAAATGCAAATATCTAAAATTGTTGACAACTAATTTGCTTGAAATTTGGCATATATTTAGCAAATGTTGTGTTTTATTAATTGATAATTTAAAAAAAAACTTATATTTTATGTTGCCATGGAAACCAAATTTTCAAAAAAATATATTTTAAAATGA
>NW_026937922.1:0-8244 GCF_032062105.1 Saccostrea cuccullata | reverse complement strand
AATACATTCAAGTTTGTTATTTCATTATCCCTTGTCAAGTGTTTAAAAGAGGCAATTTAATAAACTAATGAGATTTTACACTTTTAAATCATTCTGATCAAAAATGCTGAAAATCTGAAATTAATCAAACATAGGCTTGTGCTAGAACAGTTTTAGGAACTTTCAGTTTGTCAATCTTATTAAAATTAAATGTTAGATCTGCGCACATATTGGCTAAAATCTAATGGCATCCTGTAGAGTGTCACGTCAGATGTGAAATTCTATTAACCAATCAAATACTCGAAAGCAAAAATTATTGTATTTAATTTATTGGAATGAATAAGTCTAGAGTCTGAGTTGTTCCGTATTTGACATTTGACGTGACCTTCTATGGATGCTGTTAGATGTTGTGTAGCGAGTATGCAAGAGGATCTAACATGTTGTCTTATTTAGATCGGGATTTTGTTAAACTATATTTTTATATATTTTCAATAGGTTGAAGTAACTGACGAGCAGGTCAATCCAACTTGAACTTGAAGTGCAAGTGGGTCTTCAAAAATGTGGACCACTCAAGGACTTTTCTGTTGGTTGATGATGGACTACAAACTGAATATTTAACAAAGAAATCCACTTTGGTGCTTATTGGCTACTAATGATGTGAACTTGTGCATTTATTATACCAAGTACTTTTACATTTCCTTGATGATACTAGACTTGCATATACCGAATTCAGGTTTAGTTGATTGATTGCAGTTCTAAGTTTCTCTCGCAAGATTATATCTCTCATGTATGAGACATCATTAAATGCAGACATTTTCTCTGTCCTCCTGTTGTGACACGAGAGCTCGGACTTAGTTGTAAAAATATTTATGATGCAAGAGAAAATAAATGGCCAAGCCAATGTATGTAAATGTTGATAATAAAATTAAATACTCTTTGATTACTAGTGTGAGTGTGTTTTGTTTTTTCCAATATGAAAATTCAGGGGGAAAATGAGTTTTGGTTGAAAAGCTGGGCTAAATTGTATAATTTATAGTGTTTCTGTTGTGGAAACCTATGGTACACCATATGTATTTCAACCGTATACGCATACTGAAACCTTGCGTAAACCTCAAGTTTCAACAAGTTTCTGTTGCGGAAACCTATGGTACATCATATGTATTTCAACCGTATATGCATACTGAAACCTTGCGTAAACCTCAAGTTTCAGTTGCGGAAACCTGTGGTAAACCATATGTATTTCAACCATATACGCATGCTGAAACATTGCGTATGCCTCAAGTTTCAGCAAGTTTCAGTTGCGGAAACTATTTGGATTCGTGGACACCTTTGGTTTCCGCACTGCGGAAACTTTGATGAAACTTGAAGTTTCTGCACTGAAACTTTGCGGAAACTATTAGTAACCTTAAGTTTCCGCAGAGTTTCAGTAGAGTTTCAGCCATGCGGAAACTGTATTTTTCATCCAGTGGCGGTGAAACCGCTAAATTTCATTTCTACATGGATTTTTTTCTTCTTTTTTAACCTTTAATAGTTTTCATCTCCAGCATTTTTCATGTAGTGTTTAGCAGAAATGAAATATTTCGCTTTATTCAATTACAATCCATGTCGTGATGTAACGTGTACATTATTAAAGTGGACAGTGAGCCCTCGTTTCTTATTTATTTGATTTTAAAGAAAGATTAATTAATGAAAAATTAATATTTCATTAATGCACATTTATTATCATCTGTAAATTCTATTAGTTGATAATATGTTGTGTCAACTTCATGACCATATGGAGAGTAAAATAATATTTACATATTTATCAATAGTTATTTATCTAAGATTAATTTGAAAAAGCTGGCATGCCCGGTACTATATTTAGATTTTTATTTATCTTGGTTTTAATTGTGAGTCTTAAAATGCAAACAACAGGTCGAGTGTAAGGTTTTTTTTTCCTTCTCTTATTAATTGAGTTGAGAGTAACAAAAGAAAATTTATTTTTCAAAATAAATATTAATTAGATAAATGGTGAGTTGTTAATAGTAAAATTCCCACATTCAAGGGGGGGGGGTCTAATGTCAATCTGGTACTAGTGGACATTTATGACATTTACCTTAATAAGTGCACTTTTAAGTATGAAAAACCCGTTCATTTATTCATGATCAGCGGTACAAGTCAAATCTACATTATAATATGACCCTAACTCCTAGCTAAGCTAATAACTTATGAATGACATAGACTTATTTAGAAAATGCATTCAGCATTGAAGACATGTTTCACTGGTCAAAATGGTTGGAGAAACATATAATTATCTTCATTGCGCAAATCCATGTCAGAATACCACACTACATTTAAATATTTGGAATTAAAATCGAGATCGTGTTCCGCTCTTTACAATCTTCAGACTGAAAAAAAAAACGTGAAGGAAAACTTTCAGACAACTCGGACAAGCCATCAAGTTATTTCAAATTACAACATTCAGTTTTTGAATTTTTTAATTGAATAATATAACTTTTTTATCCACAAACTTTGTATTATCTAACCGTACCAGAAAACCTGTAGAATTTCAATAGAAAATACAGCTAAGAGCTCGAGTGAACTAATAAATAATAATTTTCTTTTAAAAATCCTTGATCCGCGCCTTTTCTTATACATGCTTACGCAATCCGGCAGAACCAAGGTAGTTTCTTGTATATCGCATGTTATTTGCAATGTCAGTCTAACAATAGACCCTAATTGTCTTTTGTTCGTGTCTCACCAGTGATGTAAGTTGCAAATATACAAACTAACTGACCACTCCGAACAAGGCAGAATTTTCAAAAATTCTCTTTACTTACCGTGATACCGGGTGCATGTAAATTATCAATGAAACATGCAAATTAATGTACATGTATATTAAAAAGAAAAAAATGCTTATTAAGTAGAAAAAATTTGTTTGAATATAAAACTGAAGTACATTAATATTGTACCAGAGACACACTGCATGCCTCTGGTTGTACTCTAGTTTTTTTTTTAATCGTAGCTGTCAATGTCTTTTTTTTTTTGAAACGTACAAAAGCCGACGAAAATTTGTTTTAACATATTAAATAATATTACGGTATAGATCGGAGCATGAAATGAACTGAACAGTAGACAGAATTCGAAAATATTACATTATTATTTTTTAATTTTTATCGTTTCTCCGAGATTATATTAGACACATATTATCAGGATTATAAACTGATAAAAAAAAATAGTACATGTATTCAAAATCAAGTGACAAGAATTTGAATGAACCCAGAGAGATGGAGTGAGAGAGCGATGCAGACAGAAAGAGTAAATGATTTAGCAATTTGTAAAATAAATCATTAATCACGCATTCTCAATTTATAGTCACAAATCGATCTTGGGAAAAGTCAAAAAAAATTAGTGAACTGAAATAAACACTTTTATACGTCATTTGAAACATGAAAGTGTATAGTTATTAAAAATCGCAATTTGATTTACATACTTCATGCATTGTTTTGTTGGCCTCCTTCGAAATAAAAGCGGTTGGAGGGCTAATTTTACACCAAGATATTTACGTGATGTTGAAAAGCCATATTTGGAAACGAAAGACTTTTTTTTAAAATACAAAATTAATATAATACACATCAAAGTTTGTTAACTATAAACATTTATGAAACGTTTAAGCACATTTGTAAAAGGGTTGTACAATCTTTGATTCAATTATTAGTAAAAATAAAACGGACATAATTTTCATTTAAATGAAATTATTTTCTTTTTATTTTAACAAGTTTTAGCACATTCGATGATAAGCTAAATAATGATAATATTCCCTAAAATGCTACATTAATTGATTCTTTATTAATCTGCTCAGAGAAACGCACATTATTTAGAATATAAAAAGGTTAAATATTTCGCCATTACCTGATTATGAAGTGTTTGTTAAATATCACGTAAATATCGCACATAGCTATCATACAAAAATAAAGTATGTTGGGGGAAAAATGATTATATTATTTCAAATTATTGAATTTTATGAATTTTCTAATCTGTGTTCTTACAAAGGGTTGAATTGAAAATTCAAGTTATAAATGATTTATCTATAGAGGACTCATGTAATTCATAACACCCCCCCCCTTCCATCATTTAATCTGTTGATTATTTCAAATGCAGTCATTCACATAGCATCGTTTTCGAAAGTGTATGTGTGTGTGGGGGGGGGGGTTAGCCAGAGAATTTTTTTTTCTAATACCGGGAAAGTTGACAAGGCAAAAAGAGGGGCGGGAGAGAAAACTTTCTCAAAGTCAAAAATCCTAGATGGGGGAGGCGAACTTTTTTCAATGCCAACTACATTCAGTACCAATTATTACAATATATTTTCCGTACATCACTATTAGTGGGGATGGGGGCAACTAGCCTTTCACTGAACATTTACTGAAGTTGAAGTAAGGCTGGAGAAAAAAGGGGGGCAGGGTGGGACTGCTCCCCCCCTTGTTGCTACATACCAGAAATGCTTAATTGTTTGTGAAAACTTTATCGTCAAATCTCAAAAATAAAACAAAGATCGCCCACCACCCTTAAAAAGTTTGTCAATAATTTGATAACTTATTTTCTTTTGATACAAGTGTGAAAAATTATCAAAAAAAGTTGTAAGCAGACTTCAACTTTAACAACTCAATTCATTTACAAAATCTTATCATCGGTAATCCCCTGTAGTTGTAGTAAACAAAAAAGGATTCAAAAAGAAACTACAGAAGAAAGAAAAGAGGAAAAAGAAGACGGACAAGCGGAAGAAAACGGAGAGGAGAAAGAGTACGGAGAGAAGGGAGAAGACGGAGAGGTGGAAGAAAACAGAGAGGAGGAAGAAAACAGAGAGGAGGAAGAAAACGGAGAAAGGAAGAAACGGAGAGGAGAAAGAAAACAGAGAGGAGGAAGAAAACAGAGAGAATTAAGAAAACATAGAGAAGGAAGAAAACAGAGAGGAGAAAGAGTACGGAGAGAAGGAAGAAGACGAAGAGGTGAAAAAGAACAGAGAGGAGGAAACAGAGAGGAGGAAGAAAACGGAGGAAGGAAGAAAACAGAGAGAAGGAAGAAAACAGAGAGGAGAAAGAAAACGAGAGGAAGAAGAAAACAGAGAGGAGGAGGAAGACAGAGAGGAGGAAGAAGTCAGAGAGGAGGAGGAAGTCAGAGAGGAAGAACTTATGGAAGTCGATGAAGATGAGGACAAAAAATTAATTAAAACATTTTTATTAGAGAAGAGTGAATTAGAACATCAAAGACAGGAGTTAGAGACAGACTTTGTGAAATTAGTGTGGAATTAGAGGAGTTATCATACCTCATATAAAGTGTAAAGTATGTAGAGTTATTTATCCTTCTTTATATAGAATTTCACAAAAAAAACGTACTTTTTTTCTTCTTGACGGTCAATTCATATGATTAATTTTTTTTCACCAGACTTGTGTTCATCATTTCTAAAAATATTCATGTATTTTTACTGATTGTTAATATTTCAAGAGAGTTGTGAAATAATACGTTACATTCTTTTGATATGATTGTCTTTTTGTTTCTTTCATACACAAAGTTTATATATAGAAAGTAATAAATAATGTATACATTCATTTTTTAATGCTGTTAATTTTTTTTCAAGGTAAAATCATTTAGCAAAAAAAAATATTTTGTTTCATCTTAAACAGATCTTATTTTTAATCATAATCTTTTCTATACTATTTTACCGTATTTTTTTTCATGAAATTTGAAAAAATAAAAGATTTTGAAATAAACTCAGAGCTGCCAACATTTTGAAATGACAAATAGTAAGGCGGGGTCTAGCGACCACCTAGGCCCCCTGCCGCTGAAGATGTTCTGTAAATGGACATGCAATCTGAGGCACGTTTCCATTTTGTTTACTTTAAAACATTGACATGAATGGGATTGGCCTTTAATACCAAAAAGATGATACAAGCAAGCGTTGTAAGAATTATGAATATGTTATAATAGTAGAAACTATAGACTGCCAGCTATGAAAATACCGTTATTATAAACTTAATTTGAAAGAGAAAAATTGAAATCGGAAGAATATGAGAGAATCGTAAGGCGTATTTTAGACGCTGATTTCGTAAGCCTTACGCCAAAATCGTAAGGGTTGGCAGCTCTGTAAACTAAGTCAATTTTCAAAGTTCAAATTACCGAAAACGATAAATGGAATTTAATAGTTTGAGTTTTTTTTTAGTCTACCGTTTGTTCAGAAAGTTTACACTTAACAATATAATTTTTTTTATTTAGAAATGATATCATTAGAAAATCACAGCTTAATGTTTTAACTCTAGGAACCATTATGGTCCTTGTAACACTTAACAATTCAAATTTCTAAAATTATTTGGAGTTTTAGAGTGTTAATATAATAGTTCAAATATCTAACTTTCAAAAAACTCAAACTGATTTGGTATATTGAAATTTCATGTTTTATTTCAAAAATCTAAAATTTCAAATTTCCAAAAAAAGGTTTAACATTTTGAGTTTTTTAGATTTTTTACCTTAAATATTTTAAAATTCAAATTACCGAAAACGATGAATGGAATTTAAAATAGTTTGAGTTTGTTATCTACCGTTAGTTTATAAAGTTTACGCTTAACAATCTAAAATTCTATAACATTTTCGTTATTATTTAAAATTTAATTCAAACTTCCAACTTTCAAACGCTTTAGATTTTTAGAAATTTATTAGGATTTTTGATTTAAAAACTCAACTTTTAAATAAACAAAACAGGTTTGTACATTTTTTAGTTTTTTAGAAGTTTAATTCAAATATCCAAAATATGAAATGCTATACATGGTTTAAATTTTGGATATTTTAAATTAAAAATCTAAAAACTTTAAGTATTAAATTATTAGAAATTTTAACATTTGAATCAAACTTCCAACTTCCTAAAAATCTTAAACGTTTCAAAGTAGGAAGTTTGGAGTAAATTTTAAATAATCGAAAGACGAAAAAAAAAAACCAAACACTGACATTCTTTCTGACTGCAGATGATATCTTTCCGTAAAATGTAGGTGGCCGTGAAAACGGCCGTGGGTTTTTTTGGTAATGGCACTGCCATTAAGTTTCTTTCTTTTCTTCTTCTTCTTCTTCTGGCGAAGCCCGGACACAAAACGTAAAAACGTTTTCCCCGTTTTCCCAAACCATCCTTCCTGGGGGGCGCTGTTCAAATTCTAACTCCTCATCCCAGTCTTCTGTCTGTGGGATTTCTTCGTCTTGGGTTCTCAGTGTCAATTTAATGGCCATTTTTTTTAACACATTGATAATTCAAACCGTAGAAACTTTTATATATTCTTGTTAATTTATGCTAACGTAATGTCCACTTTACTGTGATAGTTGCGCATGCTCAGGTGTCATTTTTATAAATCACATAATCTTGCTAAGAACGCCTACTTTATTTTGATAGATGGCGCATGTACTCAGATGTCATTTTTTTATGAATTGCTAATTATAGATTCCGTAGATGGCGCATGCTCAGATGTCATTTTATGAATTGCACAACCTTGCGTCATAAATCTATAATTGGCCCTCCGCCATTTTTAAATACATCCAAAATAAAAACATCTACCTACATGGGGGTATACATGCTGCAGTAATACAATAAGTTACTAATAAAACAAACAGGGCGGAACACTTTCAGAGGGGTAGAGAGGTCCTAAGGAGTTTTGGTATAAAATTACATTGCAAAAGCTCAAAATCTTCTTCAAATATCGCCCGGAAACGATAGTGCAACAAACAGACAAAATATATAAATTTACGACCTTGAACTTTGACCTTTTGAACTCAAAATCAATAGGGGTCTTTCTTTGGCCACAGGGAGTTGTTATGTAATTTCATTGCAAACGCTCAAAGGGTCCTCGAGATATCGCGCGGAAACAAAATTGTTATAACAGACAGAATTTGCGAATTTATGACTTTGACCTTTTGACCTCAAAATCAATAGGGTTCTTCTTCGTCCATAGGGAGTTGCTATGCAAAATTTCATTGCGAAAGCTCAAAGGGTTCTCGAGATATCGTGTGGAAACGAAAGCGTTACAGACAGACAGAATGAGACGACGGACAGACCCAAATTTTTCAAGCGGGGGACAAGAATATTAACAACCCGAAGAGACTGTACATGTATCTCTACTGGTTTATACTTATTACAAAAAAAAGAAAAGTAGCAGTTTTGACTTGAAACTGTAAAAAAGCATTAAATAGAAAAATTATCCTTGATTAAATCCTTTTTTGGCAAAACCCGCAATAAACTACAACTCAATTTTT
>NW_026937921.1:0-8135 GCF_032062105.1 Saccostrea cuccullata | reverse complement strand
CCGTTTTTGCTTTGCTTCAAATTTGAATATTGGTGCATATTTTTGTTCCAACTTTTTACGATTACATTTCAATTTGTTCTGAGCCTAAAGGCATGTTATGTCGGGTGGGGGAGGTGGGGGGCTGTACACTTTTAATTTTTCAAAGAAAGATTTGTTATCCCCCTCCCACATTTTTTAATTTGTTGCATTAGAGTCAAATCAGAATAATTCGGTAAAGTATGTGTGAAATCTAGTTGTCAAAGACGGTAGAACTTTGACACCCTCTATTCCAAATATAGGATTTCAACATTTTTTGTCAAAGTTTTTTTTTTCTGGCTGCCCTCTCTCCTCATTTTAAAGGCAATTCAGTAACTATACGTTCGTGGTCGATATTCTGATACACGTAAAGTTCTGCAGAATGACCTTTTTATTGAAAATAAAAATAAAGTACATTCATTTTACAAAAACAGATACAATGTAAGTTTAAGTTAGTTATCTTGTAGCATTAGTATATATTTAATTGACTATTGGACTTAAAATAATAAGTTCGACAACATCGTTGACGTATTCAAACCTTCCTGTTTGATGCGACATAAGATTAAACTTCTGCAAGTTCCTTTCTGTTCAACTCTCGGATTTTAATGTATTTTTATACCATACACAATAAGCTTTGAAAATGTTAAATTTGTGAAAATTCTTGTCGAATAAAAAATATTCCTATTTATGACAAGAACGGTTACATACTGAGAATTTAAATAATTACTTTGTTGTGTGCAGTATGTTTTTAATAAAATTAATTATTTGGTAGATTATCATATACTGTAGATACTTTAAAGAAAGCAGATATTTAAAATGCTAATCATAATTCATTAGGCTAGCTCACTATCGTCTGTGTTATTTAAATATTTTAAAAATAATACCTATCAAGACATCTTCACGTTTATTGAAAAACAGCTGATTTACATTCTAGATTTTTCTATTGCGATCAAAGGTAGGTAACTCTCATAAATTTTACAACAAGGAAGTCACTATAAATTGTATGGAGCAGCGTTAGGGGAATGAATAATATCAGGATTTCCTTTTTATTGCACAAGTCCGGTAACCTGCAAATTTAGCATCAACACAAACAGAGAAAATACCATTTACACTTGCAAATCAAGACATGCAAAGGACTAGACAGACTGGAAATTCAAGGTTCTTTATGCATCGTTAAGCCGTACCCATTATATTTTTTTGCAGGACTAATGCTCCGTCGGTAAACTTGTAAATTTCTTCTTTCGGTTTGTTCGTTTCAGGAAAGAAACCCAGAATGAGCGGAACTAAGGTAGAATGTTTTGTTTATGTTATTAATTAAATCAAGTAGTTATAGTAGTAACAATACTCATGAACAAAACGTGCAAAAAATGTGACAATGTATTTAATTTTCTACTTTCCAGCTTCGGCAGTGATAGTTATCTATAGGTCGATATCAATGATCTATAAAATAATGCGTCTCCAAGTTTAAATTTTATTTATTCTATTTCGATCAGAGATCATTTATTGTAATTATTGTGAGAATATCAGAGTATGTAAAATGCATTATGGGTTGTTAAATCATAATATAATAAACTTTAAATTTTTTATATATCTGTTATTGTTCAAAACGAAAGTGCTTTATCTAAAATATAAATATAATCGATTTCACTCCATATAAAGTTCACAAAATAACCGTAAGGAAGTTCGTCAGAAATTTCCACCACTTTAGACGTAACTATATAGTCAATGGTATTTTGGTCGACTTATTCTTCAGTATTGTATTGCTGACCTTAATTTAAATTTCAGAGAATTAAATGTCGACCAGGTCATATAAAAATAGGTTTTTTTTACTAGGCTGGCGGATCATTATGGAGTGTTTAAACTTTTGTGTGAATTTAGAAATTTAAATTTGCTTCAAATATTTGCAAAAAATAAAAATAAATAAATAAAAGGTTTTCCCTGAGCATTGCACACTCTAGAGATAAACCAATGTGCACGTCTCTCAAAACAAATAAAGATTACGTTCCGATAATGTACAGGTAGCAGATATTTGAGAAAAAATACCGGTACATGTGTTTATTTTAGTGTCACGTCTAATGTGGCTAAAGATTTGCGATTTTTTCCCCAGTTTTATTTTTTATCATCTTATTTTATCTTATTTTGTATCACGAAGACCCGAAAACAACGTATTTATTCACAAGTCTGTTTTAAAAATTTATGTTATAATAAAGATAAGAGAAGGAAATAGTTCCCATCCTTTTGAGAGAGAGAGAGAGAGAGAGAGAGAGTCCTTAATGTAAACTTTTCTCTGTGCGGATATGGAGATAACAAACAGTATTCAATATCAAAGTCCATAAAAAATACAAAATTAGAACAGAGCTCCGAAACATCAGAGGTGGGATCAGGTGCCATGGAGGAGTGAGCATTCCCTGCCGACCGGTCACACCCGCTGTATGCTCCTTGTCATGATCGGGAAATAACGGAAAAATCCGTCGTTAATTCAGTGTATAAAAATGGACAATAATAACAGCTTTTGCCAGTTGTGTATATTTTATTTGTGTTTGATATGTGTTTGAAATTGTATAATTGATTTTACAGGAAATGAAGGAAGAAGGAGAGTTTCAAGTTCATGTCCTGTTTATTGAGGTAGTTCCGGGGTTTGTTTATTTGTTTTAACATTGACTCTCTATATATAAACAATAAAATTTACGTAAAAAATATCGAATACATAAACTCATTTATTGCTTACCAAGTAATAAATACAGATATATTTGCATACGCTAAAAGTTGATATTTTATAATCAAAATAATGAAAGAATGGACGATAAAAGTTAATTAGAACTACTGATGGATTACTTCTTAGAATCCACATTTGAAACCCATTCCTGATTTTCTGGAGAATTGTAAACGCTATAAAGAGGAACTTAAGTTGGACAATGATTTGGAGGAAGCAGAGAGAGAATATCGAGTTCTTCTGCAGAAAGCCAAGAGGCCCGAGTATTCGGTATTGTCTTACTTACATGTAGCTTCTAACTGATATTTTTATACAAACAAATTGAAATAAAAATCTTGGTGGAAATGCGTGGTTTCTCTATTTCATACGATTTTTTATTCAGAAAATTAATTTTACAACACATTATCTGTACTTTTCTCTCCATACAGAAAACTAGACCTCATTACGAACGAAATCTTTTTGACATCGAGAGAAGAAGTCAAGCACCAACCCTCTACGATGTTTTAAATATTGTCTCCAAAAGATGTGCTTATACCAAGTGGAAAAAAGCCATGTCGGAATTCATTGGATTGACGCCTATCCAGACGGAGCCAAAGAAAAAGGTACCCATCGATCATTTTTTAAAATATCTACGGGGGTTGTCCGGAAAAGTCGTAGACAGGGAAAACAGTTTAGTTTCTCTTTGCTAGATTAAATTTCTGTCCTTGTCATAGCAAAAAGTAACATTTTATGATCATTCATTTCAAGTTTCATTGTGATTTCACATTTAATAAGAAAATTATGAAAAAATGAAGAATGCATGCAAGTGTACATCGGCGCAAGCAACCGTAATTTACGTCTCTTATAATCTTATGATCTCTTTTTCTGCTTCACGCGCGTCTGTTAACATTCAATATTTTTTTTTATACTAATTTTAAAGTGAAAGGCCACTCTTGTCTAAGGAACTTATTTCAATTCACTTCTGTTGTTTTTTTTTTTTTTTTTTTTTTTTTTTTTTTTGCAGATTCAAATTTCAGTCGAAATTTAGTCGAAAATCAACGCCTTACACTGTAGGCAGCAGATAATACACGTTGAGTGACGTCGTTTGTGGCCCAGATTGGTTCCCATTGTGTGCGTTTAAAGGCCCTTTCACAATTCGCGCACGAGCACTTTACAATACTTTGCGATCGAGAAATTTTAGCTTCGTACGAGCTCTCGCCGAGCTCTCGCATACGTTGCACGATATTTCGCATTCGTTGCATGCGTTTTATTGGTCGCATCAAGTCTCCTCAAAATAGTCGACATGCACACTATTCAGACGCGACCAAATGCGATCCACATTTACCGCAATTCAACGCACGAATATTAGCACGACCATCTTACAACGTTTTGTGTACTCGCAAGAGTGTTGCACGATTTTTAAAGGTCGGAAGATGAATCGCAGCTGTATATGCGTGTGTTGTGCGACCATGAGACTGTTGCTCAACATGTCTCATGTAATCTTACAACGGTTTACTATGCACGATTTATCAGCTTCAATTTCCCATGCTTTGCCACTAGTATATGTAAACCCTGTCCTGTATAAGCATCTCTGTTTCAGACCACAATTGACCATGAATGCTGCTTCACCAATACAAGCTCAGGCGGATTATGATCAGGGCTCGGCTGCTGCGGCAGGTCCTGGGCCTCCTCCTCCTGGGCCTTCTTTCTATGGTTTACCTTTGCTTTACCTGTAGCTTTTGTCATCTTTTTGAAACACATCTCTTGCATTCGACTAACGAGGGTCGGAAACGGGTAGAAAATATCTCACTCGCACGATCATTCGTACCATGAAACCCATGATTGCACGATCGCCTTACGTCCAGTCGCATTGGTGCACGTTCAATCGTTCGATCACCTGATCACTCGTGCGATCCTTTTGCATTATCTTACAACACTCGCTTTCATTGTACAACAGTCGCATATGGACGCAAGATATATCGAAAGATTTAAAGCACAACGGTCGCTTTAGATCATGCGAATTTCGTATGAATACTTTTTCCATATGCGATTATTTCAGCAACAGTTTACGATCCAAATCAAAGATTATCGGTCGCTTTTGCTCGTGCGCCAGTTGTGAAAGGCTCTTAACAAACAGTACTTCACTTCTTACATGCTTTAACTAGTTTCGGTATAAAGGAAACACTCTCATTGAATCTCATGCCATTTAAAAATAACTTCATTTAACGTGTACTGTCACATTTGTACTCTTTTTTCCCTGTCTCCTAATGTATAAAAACCATATCCAAAACATTTTGTTACATCTCTGTGCGCCGCTTAGGACAACCCTCGTATCTAATTTGTAAGCAAAAAGAGGTTGTTTTTTTCCAAATGTAACAGTGTATCATGGTTGATGAGTAAAAGTAAAAAAAAAAACGCCTCTTCTAGGGATAAATTTTACCTTTTAGGCTGGACAAGAAAAAAAGAGAACAATAAAAATGATTTTTCGAAAAAAAAAAAAATAATATAAATAAAATGTAATACAAACACAAAGATAAAATTTTCTGCTATACCATCGTTTATAGGAATGAAAAAAAAACTCAGGGGTTTTCCACCTAAGCATGGTAGTTAGTTTCAATATAATACAGTTAAAGTAAGCATTTAGAAACTTCTTGTCAATATTGTAGATAGGACAAATTCGTGTTTTGGGTTTTTTTTAACACTGCGCTATGCTCGGATGTGTTTATCTCATAAAATTTTTGGGTCTTGGTAATTAAACCATCCGACTTTTATTGTCCATGGATGAAGATTTTTCCAACTTCTATTTAAAGGTTTTTACCGCCGATAAAGATCATGTTTTCATCCCAGTGGAAGTGAAGGCAAAAGAATTTGAGAGTCCAGAAAAACCAGAAGTGGTGAAATCTGACAAAGAAGAAACATTTGACGAAAGAGAAGAAAACAAGAAGTCTGTGCCTAACTCTGAAAACCTAGAAACCGAAGACCAATCATTGACACCGAAAAAATATGAGGTAAGCAATTAATAAAAAAGTGTATCTATTGCCTACAAAGAGGAAAGTCCCCTGATTCAATCAGTGATTGAAAACACCTTCTTAAAATCAATGCATAAAAAAACAACGCCATGCAAATCAAAATCAATGATATTTTAACTACCGGTAAAAGGTATCTTTTACTCTTTAAAAAAATATCAGAATTCCCTTGTAAGGTTTGAGAAATATCAAATTAAACATACAATTGACATTAAAACAATCACTTTATGAAATGTCTAGAAATAAACCCAAATTAGCACCCAAAAGGCAAATTCTTGCAAACATTATTCTAAACATTCCAAGAGACATACTCCCAGAGTCTTATGATAAAATTTTCACATGTCCAGCCCTTATGTTGATTTGTTCTCTTTATGTGAAAAGGGGCAGTCAAAAAATATATTTAGATGAATATCTGCTGGTTGAAACATCTTCAATATGTATTGATTCAAGTCAATATATAGCAAAATAATTTTCATTTGATTAAAAAACAATTCAGATCAATCTTTTGATAAAAATCAGAAGAGGCTGGATTTCCCAGGTGAGCGTTGATGTCCACCACTCTTTTGTTTTATTTTTTGTGTGTGACAGAGACAACAGATGAACATTTTCCAAATTCTTATTTTAAAGGTATTATTTGCCGATGTAGATCAGGTTTTTATCCCTGATGAATTGACAGCAAAAGATGATGAGGAATTAGAAGAACCAACACCAGAAGATTCTGAGGATCGGGACGAGTTATCAGAGACTTTACCTCCAGGTGAAATCCCAGATACCGAGGACCAAACACTGAAAATGGAGGACAATCAGGTAAACAATCAGGTAAACAGGTGGAAACCCAGACACCGAGGACCAAACACTGAAGACGGAGGAAAATCAGGTAAACAATCAGGTAAACAATAAGGTAAACAGAGGGAAACAATCAGGTAAACAGGTGGAAACCCAGACACCGAGGACCAAACACTGAAGACGGAAGACAATCAGGGAAACAATCAGGTAAACAGGTGGAAACAATCAGGTAAACAATCAGGTAAACAGAGGTAAACAATCAGGTAAACAGAGGGAAACAATCAGGTAAACCATCAGGTAAACAGAGGGAAACAATCAGGTAAACAGAGGGAAACAATCAGGTACACAGAGGGAAACAATCAGGTAAACAGAGGGAAACAATCAGGTTAACAATCAGGTACACAGAGGGAAACAATCAGGTAAACAGAGGAAAACAATCAGGTAAACAGAGGGAAACAATCAGGTACACAGAGGGAAACAATCAGATAAACAGAGGGAAACAATCAGGTAAAAAGAGGGAAACAATCAGGTAAACAATCAGGTAAACAGAGGGAAACAATCAGGTAAACAAGTGGAAACCCAGACACCGAGGACCAAACACTGAAGACGGAGGACATTCAGGTAAACAATCAGGTAAACAGAGGGAAACAATCAGGTAAACAGAGGGAAACAATCAGGTAAACAATCAGGTAAACAGATGGAATCCCAGACACCGAGGGACAAACACTGAAGACGGAGGAAAATCAGGTAAACAATCAGGTAAACAGGTGGAAACAATCAGGTAAACAGAGGGAAACAATCAGGTAAACAATCAGGTAAAGAGGTGGAAACAATCAGATAAACAATCAGGTAAACAGATGGAATCCCAGACACCGAGGGACAAACACTGAAGACGAAGGACAATCAGGTAAACAATCAGGTAAACAATCAGGTAAACAGGTGGAAACAATCAGGTAAACAGAGGGAAACAATCAGGTAAACAATCAGGTAAAGAGGTGGAAACAATCAGGTAAACAATCAGGTAAACAGGTAGAAACCCAGACACCGAGGGCCAAACAATGAAGACGGAGGACAATCAGGTAAACAAGAAGAAACAAATGGATATGATATGTTACTATAATAGAGAAAAATCTTCATGACCTTTGAAGTTAGAATTATTTTGTTTGATTCTTGTAAAGCAATGTACAATGCAATGCTAAAATTAGTAATTTTGTCGAGCATTTTGTTTTGTTTGTTTATAATTAGTATTCATGTTCCATTAACAGGAAGAGGAGAAAGAAGAGGAAATTTTTCATGATGCAATGGATGGAGAAACTAAGGAGCATAAACCTCCAGTGGTTAACATTCTGTTTCTTGAGGTATTTATTATATTTCAAGTATTTATCAGGAAAATGATAATAAATTTATCCCTCAAAGGGACTAGAATTTGATCTAATCTAGCAGAATTGAAGGTAGCCAAACATGGAGTTTTCATCAGACTGTTAAAGGACGGGAAATTAAAACAAAATATTAATTCATAGCAGCCAAATTTAATACTGACAAGAGGATATGATTACATTAATACTGAAAAAGTAAGTTTTAAAAGAGAGGTTCCTATTTCAAAGTGTGATATGTCC
>NW_026937920.1:0-8106 GCF_032062105.1 Saccostrea cuccullata | reverse complement strand
ATAAAAAGAGCATTTAAAATGATTTTAGGACATGTTATTCAGACTGAAATGTCTAGAGTAACCTCAAATATCTTCAAAAATTTACTTCCGGTCACGTGATTTCTTGTCCTCAAAATGAGAAGATAATATAACGGGATCTTTTAAACTGTAACAGATCAAGACACTAAACTTATATGAGTAATAAACCATGAAGATTGGGCAACAAATAAATGGTAAAATGCGCCCACCGTCACTTCCGGTCGTCACAGAAAGTGATAAAAAAAATTGAAAATGACTTTTGTATGTTATTAAGACTATAATTGTCTAAAGTAAAGTAAAGAATCTTGGTAAATTATACCTCCGGCCGTTTGTTTTCCTGAAATCATTTAAAATATTATATGCTTTTTTTTAAAACCTAGATAAAAGCTCATTCATGCAGACAAATAGAGGAGAACGGAAGACCTTCTTTGTTGCTGTAGCAACAAGAGTTTCTAGTTATTATTATTATTATTAAACATTTATAAAGCGCCCTATATATTAAACTCTAAGGCGCTGTACAAACAATATATGTAAAACAAATAGAACTTAAAAATTTACAGCAATCACATTCGAAAAATTATAAGTTAAATATATAAAAAATTTTTAAAGTGTCCAATAAACGTAAAAGTAGTAAAAAGATTATAAAAATTTAAAAAGTGTCCAAAATATAATAAAAGTCTTGGATACACAATTTATAAATCATAGGCCTTTTTAAAAAGAAAGGTTTTAAGCTTTTTCTTAAAAATTCCAAGAGAGTCACACTTTCTTAAATTCAAAGGCAAAGAGTTCCATAAAGTGGACGCCGCTTTGTCAAATCGTCTATTCCAATATGTCACAGTTCTTGTTGACGGAATCACTAAAAGATTAGCTGATTCTGACGTAGGGTACGTGAAGGTATATACGGTTCGATTAGTTCGCTAATATAAGTTGGAGCTTGTCCGTGGAGTGCTTTAAATGCATACACAAGAGTCTTGAATTGGCAACGAAACTCTACTGGCAGCCAGTGAAGGTTGATCAGTACAGGGGTTATATGATCATATTTTGACTTCGATAGTGTTATTATGCGCGCAGCCGTATTTTGTACGCGTTGAAGCTTGTCTGTAAGTTGTTTGTTGATTCCTACAAGTAAAGCATTTCCGTAATCCAGACGGGATGTAACTAACGCATTAACGAGCGTTCTGCATGCATCTTCAGTGATGTAGTTCCTAATACGTCCGATGTTTCGCAGATGAAAATAACATGATTTAGATAATGCATTGCAGTGTTTTTCCATTGTTAATGACGTATCAAAATATGTCCCAAGATTTTTAACAAAAGGGGTATTGTGGATGATATTATTTCCAAATGAAAGACTGAAAGCTTCAATTTCAACTGATCTGGTCTTAGGTGCAAAAATCATGAGTTCCGTTTTTTCCTGGTTTAGTTTAAGTAAGTTTACACTCATCCAGTTTTGAATGTCATTTAGGCATGCAGTTAGCCGGATGGAGATGTTATCCCAATTATCCCGGGGTTCTATCATGTTGTAAATCTGCGTGTCGTCTGCATAGCAATGGTAGTTCATGTTGTTTCTGTAGCAAATTTCCCCAATTGGTTTTGCGAACAAGCAGTAGATCCTGGGGCCAAGTACAGAACCCTTGGGCACGCCAATCTTGAGTGATTTTGGTCCCGATAATGTTGATCCAATCGATACTCTTTGTGATCTATCGCCTAGGTATGATTGTAGCCACTGAAGGGCTGAACCACCTATCCCGTAGGAGTATTCTAGTCGACGGAAAAGTATATCGTGGTCAATGACATCGAACGCCGCGGACAAATCAAGCATCAGTAGCACAGCATCCTTTGTCAAGAGATACCGCAATATCGTGATGAACTCTAAGGAGGGCAGTCTCTGTGGAATGAACCGCACGATACGCTGACTGAAGATTGTCGTGTAAAGTGTTCGAAGTAAGATGATCTTCGATTCTTTTTGCGACGACTTTTTCAATGATTTTTGAAACGTATGATAGGTTTGAAACCGGCCTATAGTTCTTCAGACACTTTTTATCTAGAGATGGTTTCTTGAGAAGCGGCTTAACTATCGCCTGTTTAAAATCCTCTGGAAAAACGCCTTCGGTAAGTGATTTGTTAACAAGACAGGTGATAATTGGTAGGACATTTTCAATGCATGTTTTCAAGATATTCGTAGGCATTGGATCCAATTCGCAGAACTTAGGGGCAGTTTTCAACACAATTTTTAAGACTTCATCGGGAGAGGTTCTAGAAAATTCTCGAAGCGGGCTTCCCACGAAATTTTTATCTGCCCATAGCGCGTCTTGTATTCCGTACTGTTCGTTGTTATGTTGTACAAGAGCCGTTCGAATTCCTAGAATTTTTGATTCGAAAAAATCGGCAAATTTATCTGACAGATTTGATTCATTGTCACAAATTGGTAAAACAATTTCTGATTTTTTCCCAGTTAATTGATTTGCAATGCTGAATTGTTGTTTTGAGTCATTTCCGGACTCTATTATTTTCGAGGAAAAATAGTCCCTCTTGCTTTGAGTAAGAAAAGCGCTGTATTGTAGACATTTGTCCTTGAATATCTCCTTATGCACCGCCAAACAAGAAAGTCTCCACGTCCTTTCCGCTTTGCGTTTTTCACGTTTTGCCTGTAGCAATTCGTTTGAATACCATTCAGTATTCGGGCGCAAAACAATGTTTTGGGTGCGAAGGGGGGCGTTTTTCTCAACAGCATTTCGAACACAATCGTTGTAAATATTCACCAGATCGTTTAGCGGTGATGTATGTAATACATTCTCAGATGGAAAATTAAGGTCACTTTTGAAATTGTCTATGTTCATTTTCTTATAGTTCCTTGATGACACGGTTTTCCGTTCTCTGGGTGGTTTTGAGACACATAATACCGTATTGATTCCTTTATGATCACTGTAAGACATTCCTCTGGAATCACATATAAAGCTCTCATCGACTGTCGGGGGATGTTTCAATATTTTTGTACATTCTCTCGTTATAACAACATCTAGTAGATGACCACGAACATGTGTTGGTGTTTTCACATGTTGAACGAGACCATACTCTGATAACGTATTTATGAACTTCTGCGTTGACATATCATTCATATCTTCTAGATGAAAATTCAGATCTCCTGTAATTAGTAGTTCTTCTGTATCGATCACATGACTACTGAGATATTCCAACCATTCGGTGTAAAACGAACACGTTGTTAGCTTATTAACTTTTGATGGAGGCGGTCTATATACTACACAGATCCGTTTGCGAACTTTTTAATCACCCCTCGTATAATTACCGTCTTCCTTGGAAGACGGTATTGTATAGTTGAAGTTTTTTACAGTCTTCGGACTATGCTCTTCCTCTCTTTTGTGATTGGTAGAAATTGCATGATGAGAAAATTTTCAATTATTTCATTGGTTGAAATGCTGTTCAAGGCAAGGGAGATAACTTTCTGATGATCTATTTTTCGTACGACTTAACAATTTTGCAAGATTTCCAATCTTAAAAAAATGACAAAAAGAACAACAAAATCAGCAGTAATTATTTCTTAATAACATGATATTTTTTAAAGCAATAAATAAAAAGGTCTCTTTAATTTCATTATAAATAAAAATTGATAGTTATTGCTTGCAGGCTTTACAATTTGTTATTATTCTTTTCCCCTTTCTTGTTTGAAGAATGAATGGGAATCAGCCGAGGTTTGCCGAAAGCTCTCGGCCAGTTTACGGAGATGAGCGAGCGACAACCGTGGTAGGGCTAATGCCCGTAAAAAGCTAATTTAGCAATACAACATCAAGAAATTCAAAAGAATTATACGGCCTATTAAGTATAGATCTGTTTACTGTTTAAAATTGTTGCTAAAGACGGTAAGCTTTTTTGAAAAGCTCTACTTGTATCAATGTCTAATTAAAGTGAAAGCTCAGTCGGTAGAGCGCTCGCTCCGTGATCGGGAGGTCGTGAGTTCGTATCTCGGCCGCGATGACCCAGTCGATAAAATGGGTAGCGACTGTTCCTTCGCCATGCGCTCGGCACTTTGAAGTGAAAGTTGCGGGTCCTTCGGATGAGACCTTAAAAACCGAGGCCCCGTGTCAGCGGCAGGCGTTGGCACGATAAAGATTCCTCACTGCTCAATTGCCCTGAGTACAGAGTAAAGGTCAAAATTTAAAGCCCTTTATCGGCATACGGTGACGTCTCCATATGAGTGAAAAATTCTCGAGAGGGATGTTAAACAATATACAATCAATCAATCAAAATGAGCTACAAGTACACGGTATATAATCATTTTTCAGTGAAAATAGCAAACATTTAAACTATTCCAAATATACCCCGGCAGTCTCTTTAGCAGTAGCCTTAAAATTGGCCTTATCCAAGTTAACAAGAAGGAGAACTCCAGAAGTGAATCAACCTGTAGAATACGAGTCAGTGAAAACATAGTCCTTCCCCCATACAGCGAAACGATAATTAGAGGCGACATTAATGGGGCGACTACCATGACTGAATGTGTTCTAGAACCCTGCAGTGATCAGCTGATCCAACGTGGAGTTCCTATTGCTAGATCTCTATTAGATGTTCAACAGATATCTGTCCCTCTGAGAGCTGGAAATTTTACAAATGAAGCTGTTACTGTAAATGAAGGCACTTTTGCAGCCACGGGTGAAGAAGTTGACCATACAAAATCCTCTGACCTGAAATTACAAAATTTCTTTCAAATTAATCAAGGAGTCACTGAGACGACGGATGCTGATCTCGGTCTTCTTAACACCTAGTTGACCTCTTGCTTCTTCTAAAAACATCCTGAATAAAGAACAAAAGTTACAGTTCAAGAATTTATTACTTCGACATAAAGATGTTTTTGCAAAATCAAAATGCGATCTTGGTGTTACAATTCACAAAGATTCTTATCCCCTTCCCCGTATTGACGACTCATTAGATGCACTCAGAGGTTCAGAATGGTTCTCTACTCTTGATCTACAAAGCGGGTTTTGGCAAGTCCCCATAAAAAGCTGTGATGCTGAGAAAACATCCTTTGTCACTAATATCAGCTAATATCAATTTAAGGTTATGCCTTTCGGACCACACAATGCCCCCGCGACTTTTCAGCGTCTTATGGAATGTGTTTTATGAAGTATTTGGAGATAAATAATAGTATTCCGTCTCAAAGTGGACTAAATTTCGAGATATGTTTGTTGTACATTGACGACATCATAGTATTTTCTGAAACTTTTGAGCAGCATATTGAGAGACTATCTACTGTTTTGAATAAATTACTAAGTGCCAATCTTAAGACCTCCCCAAAGAAATGTAGTCTATTTCAGAAGCAGGTTTCCTTTTTAGGACATATACTAGTAGTCATTCCACATGGCATATCTACTGACCCCGAGCTATCAAATCTTGGCCGGCCTGAACCTAAATCTATCAGTGAGCTGAGAGGTTTCCTTAGTACTTGTGCCTATTATAGACGCTTTATGAAGAAACCTAGATCAGTGAATCGGTTACTAGAAATAGATTTTTCTGTGAAATTACTTTAAAACGCTACTCCTCCTACAATTTTGGTCTGATTTTGATACAACTTGGCACACAAGTAAACTACAAGAAAATACATAAAATAGTGCACTGGTTTTTGATTTTAATGAACAGTGTTGCCATTGTTACTAAAAATAGAAATGCCTGTGAAATTCCTTTATAACGTTACTCCTTCTACAGTTTTGGTCTGATGGCAATGGCTTCTTTTCTCATCCTTTGTTATAAGTACAAACCAGTAGAGCTACAGTCTCGACAGAGATTTCTGGTTAATTTCTGGCACTCGAAATAATAACGTAAAATCCATTATTTAATTCCTCTATATAATTCAATAGGGGATGCAGTGTTTCCGGTTTGGTGAAGCTACCAATACTGCAATCGGCAATCCTCGGGTAACTCCGCTCAATCTCTCACCAAAGGTCGTTTTTACACTCCGCTCCAACACCTCTAGCTGTTATCGTCTAAATTACAAGAATCTTGTAAAACGAAAATAAACTATAGATTCCCACCATTGAAGTTGGTAATTTTTTGAAATGATATTAGAAATATTAATCTGTAGCAATTCTTTTTTTCTTTAAAGATTTGGATATATATTAAAATAACTTCAATATATACGGCACTATTTTTTTTTGAATTTCTACACACCGTTTATTTTGAAAGTAAGGAGACAACGTTAGAAAATATTTACTACCAGAGAGCTAAAAACACGGTAACATCATTAGCAAAACATACAAAACAATCAATGTTTATACAATTTTTTTCTCCCTTTCTTATAAGTAGGAGCTGGTAGAGCCACAGTCTCGTCAGATACTTCTGGTTTCAATATTTTTTTACATGGATATCAAGTGACCACAATGGATCTAATAGAAATGCAACGATCCCTAATACAAACCTTACACTATACCACTCCAAAGGTGTTTACAGATTATGTTATTTATTTTTAGGTTGAAAAAGTTGCACACTTCATGGACATTTTTTTTCTAAAAAACTTGATGAAATCCCGCGCAAGCGCGGCGAGTTTTTACTTACAACCTACCGCTACGTGCAGGCTTATATAAGAAAGAAATACTTTGTTCAAAATCCAGCAGGAAGTAGATGTACGTTTTCACCCCACCCCCTTGTTAAAAAAATAAAAATAATTTCAACTAGATGTACTGCATGTGAGCAACGAGCTCACTAAATGATACCCCCGTCTCCCATTATGATTACAATGACAAAGTCCCTGTTTTGCTCTCAGAAACCAGAATTAAGTGTCGGATGAAAAAGTAAGATAGGAGGTGCACAATGGCATTATGTTATTAAGAATCTGTAAGCAAAACATGGACTTTGCCATTATAACAAAATGGGAGGCGGGGATCTTCAGTTTTACACCCCAGATTAAAAGCAGTTGTGCATTGATTTGTGTTTAAAGATTTAAAGGAACAATGTTAGTACAATTTCACAAAATAAACCGTGGAATAAAATAAGTTTTTTATGCCCTCGTAAACGAAGTTTCGGGGGTATATATTTTTGTCGTGTCCGTCCGTCTGTCTGTCTGTCTCTCTGTCTGTTTGTCCGCAAAAACTTTAACCTAGTCCATAACTTTTGATTTAGTGGAGCTATGACCTTCATATTTCACATGTGTATTCCTTGTGACAAGACCTTTCTTTGGATACCACAAAATTTAACCTTTTGACCTTGACCTCGTAGTTCGACCCAGTTTTACACAAAGTTTTTTAACTTTTACTTTGGCCATAACTTTTGAACGGTAGATACTAGGACTTTCATATTGCATATAGACTTTCATATTTCACATACCCCGGTATGTATTCTTTGTGGAAAGACCTTTCATTGGATACCAACAATTGTGACCTTTTGACCTTGACCTTGGGGATTTCGGTATTTATGATAAATTTTTCATATGTTATTCTTGTGAAAAGACCTTTTATTTGACACCAAGAAAAGTGACCTTGGAGTTTGACCTACTTTTAAAAAACAAACTTTAACCATAACTGTTGAGGAGTTAGGGCTAGGGTTTTCATACTTCACATATTTAATCCTTGTGACAAGACTTTTCATTCGATATCAAGATCTTTGACCCTCTGACCTTGACGTTGGAGTTTGACTTTCTTTTTAAAAACTTTAACCTTGGTCATAACTTTTGAACGGTAAGGGCTAAAGCTTCCATACTTAACATATGTAAAAAATGACAAGACCTTTCTTAAGAATCCAACAACATTTTTCCTTTGACCTTAGAGTTTGACCTACATGTACCTTTCAAAAACTTATCCTTGGACATAATTTTTTACCTTGACCTTCACGACTGATTTTGTTTTTTAAATTCAACTTCGGTGATAATTTCTAAATGACATACACTGTATGATAGGGCGTTCATATTTGACACAGTATGTTATAAAAAATGACATCTCACTCACAAAGACACCGAAAGCGGAGGACCACAATTCTTTGAATTTGCTTGTTTGTCCTCTATTTCCGTCATGTATTCTATGATACATAGTGTAAATGGCTTTTGCTATCATTGCAAGACACCACAAATCACTTCTTATTTCATTTCAT
>NW_026937919.1:0-8181 GCF_032062105.1 Saccostrea cuccullata | reverse complement strand
TAGATAATTAGTATATAGATTAGATATATGCCTCGGAACTCATTCAGTTTTGTTTCTCGGTGGTGGGAAGAATGAATAATTTATCACTTCTTTAGGATATTATTGTATTTATTCTATTCATTGCTTTGCTTTAAAGGAAGTTCGAATTAAGAGAGAGCCTCTTGTTACGACATTCACAGTAAAAAAATACACGATTTCTTAAAACCATTGACCACAATTTATTTTTGTGCAATACAAGTGGCGCATATCCAAAGCCTATACCAATTATAAACGTGGTTTATGGAACAATCTGAAACCATCAAGTAATGTTAAATTTAACAAAAATCAGATAAATGAATAAACAAATATTAGCGCGCATAAAAAAAAAATTATATCACGTGCATATTGTGTCTTTACAAAATTTCTTCTTTTACAGACTTCCAGAAACTTTCACACCAGATTTCCACGACAAAAATGCTGTTCTACAAATGCCGACAAACCCACTCGGAAAAACCGGACTGCACGTCTCTAAAATAAGTTTTGGTCCGTACATCTCATTTCTTTATAATGCATTATAAAGGCCTTATTAATGACGCCAGCATAAAAAAATGTCAAAAAGATTTACAGTAAATTAGAGAACCCATTCCCCCCAAATATTTCGATATCTTATCGTCGTAATAGGATATACTAATAGAATTTATGTAATACTATGTATATTTTAGGAGCATCCTCTCTGGGCAATGTTTTCCGAA
Organism: Saccostrea cuccullata; assembly: GCF_032062105.1. Classification (NCBI taxonomy): domain Eukaryota; kingdom Metazoa; phylum Mollusca; class Bivalvia; order Ostreida; family Ostreidae; genus Saccostrea; species Saccostrea cuccullata. The sequence continues at coordinate 7,450 of NW_026937919.1, read as the reverse complement.
CAACTAATGAAAAAGAGTCTTTGGATGTGGTCCGTGAGGCCCTACAGAAGGGGATAAATTACATTGATGTGGCCCCGTGGTATGGACATGGCATGGCAGAGGAAGTACTGGGAAGGGTAACAAAATTTATTATTATACTTTCATGTTAAATACTAAAATCTGATTGGTTTAGTTAACAATATTACCCTCAGCCTTAGCAACGCATGTGACAACGGGTAACACAACGGTATTGCCACATGCGTGGAATATAATTCACCGTAGAATTCCTCAGTTGCGCGTTTGGAAGAACTGGAATAAACTTGACGTCAATAAAAGCTTGCGTCCGATGTAGCTTACTTGAAAACAACAAATGACAGACGAAACATGCTTGCGAGTGCAGAAATAACGAAACTTTATATGATAAAAGATTCTTAGAGTATCAAACAAACAAAAAAAGGTCAGTAAATCTTTTTGGAAGTAGCGAGGGGTTTGAAAGCTTTCTAAACGTGAACGTAAAGATGATCGACGATTTTTTTTTTTGCTGACTTAATTTAAGAAGACATTCAGTATAATAAAGTAAATGTTTTGGACAGTTTTACCCCTCGGAAAACCATTGTCAACCTCCGCTGACGCGTCGGTTGACAATGGTTTTCCTTGGGGTGTCAATTTCAACTGTTATCCTCCAAACAGGCACCATTTACATATAATGATACATGAAGGTTCATGATTAGTTCATATTTATTGTAATCAGCATGTAATTAATATAATACCACCTTTACCTTTCGAAATCAAATCCTGTATTAAGTTTCGACCAATGTCAGCTCTCGATCCCTCGGTCATCTGGCTGATATTATACGTAATATTGATGTCTCGAGATGATAAAGAATAAGGGGTAATGCATGTATCTACACAATACTTTTATGAAAATTATTGCCCTAATAACTTGGAAACCCAAACAAATTGTGTTTGATTATTGGTATCGTAATGATTGCTAAAGTCCTATCGGCAGCACATTTTTTGATAAACTTAAAATTATGAAAAAAATGCCCGGCACATTGCACTTCATGAAATATATAGATAAAATTGATATTTTGTGAGCCTTTGAAAAATATCGCGATTTAATACATACAAACTACAGAAAAATTCTTACTAGCATATTTCTGATCACAGACCGGCTAATTTGATTTCAGTTTACATTTTAGATGTATTTTTAAACCAATCATAATTATATTAGTACCAATGTCAAGCTAGTATAATAGGTAAAAAATCAAGACCGATTCAAACTGATATTTTTTCAACTGTGTCTTTAAGGCTTTGGTTGGCATACCTAGAACTGCGTATTACATGGCCACAAAGGTAGGCCGATATAAACCGGAAGTAGACAAGATGTTTGACTTCTCAGCTGAGCGGACTTTACAAAGTGTGGACGAGAGTTTACAAAGAATGGGACTGGATTACGTAGACATCATTCAGGTAATACATGTAATCCCCAATCCCAAATTGCTACAATAATGTACAATATAGGAGGTATTCGGAAAAGAAATGTATCACCGATGCAATTTACGAGTAGAGATGTTTTGAAAATTTATAACGAATTATTCATTTACATATCTGCAGGTTCACGACATGGAATTTGCTCCGAGCCTTGATATTATTATAAACGAAACACTTCCGGCATTACAAAAGGTGAAACAGAGCGGGAAAGCGAGATTTATCGGTATCACAGGTTACCCGCTGAAGAATTTCAAGTACGTATATATGAAATCCTCAGTCATAGCAAATGTTTTTTTACAAGAGTATCTAGGACTCTGATAATGTTTAAGGCATTGGGATGAAAATCCTTGAAAATCAATACACTCATGTTGAATGCTAGAATTCAAAAATACTCCTTCTGTATTATTCGGAAATTTCTAAACATTTTAGTGACTGAAGTTATGATCTGGATTAAAAATGAAGGCATAGTTTTGCTCATAAGCAACAATATACATTGAACACATTGTGATTGAACTAATTTGGATTACGGGAGATTCCGTTCGGGTTGGAATGAAGCAAAGCGATCAACATTGACTTTGACCTTAAGATACGAGTTTAACACTTCTTAATATGATTGACGTCAATCATTAGGGAAGAGTATGAAAAAAAGGACAAGTAATCAGTCTCAAAATTCTTAAATCCAGTACAAAGTACTCAACAGAGCATAACCCACTGACATCAATACCACAGAAGTATGATCAGGTGCATAGTAGGATCCAGCATCCACCGTCGACCGATCACACCGCTGTAAACCTTATATAATAAAAGGACTCAAAGATGTAGCAAATAGACAGACAAAATTTAATATGTCTAAATTATACAACAGATATGCTAATACGCTCCGTGTTTCTCATTGAGAATTTAATTGTAAAATTCTTTAATTTCGTTTGCACCAGTTGCAGGCAATTCATATAACTTCTTTTGTTTTTGCAGAACAGTACTAGAAAAAAGTACAGTGAAGATTGATACAATACTGACTTACTGTAGAGCTTGTATCCATGACAACAGTCTTCAAGACTATATTCCATTTTTTCAAGTAATCATATGCAATTTTTGTATGTAAAATGACAATTTTTATTTGCTGACAGATGTAATTCCGCTAATTTAATCATTGGAGCTTTATTTGTTATGAAGGATGCTTTCTCCTGCTTGGTTCCAGATCCAACCTCTCGAATTTCCGGAGGTTCTCTTATCATATTAGACATTTTTAGTAGAGCGAGTTCGAACTCGGGCTCGTACTCTGCCTGCTGATAACAAAAAGGGGTCGTGTGAAAGGTTAAAAAGTCTGAGACGTACCGTTTGTTAAATTTTAGGGGTGTTGCTAAAACGCGGACCGGAAAACCGAACGAAAAACGGAACGGAACAGAGAACAGAAAATTGAGGTCAAACAAATGACCTAGATTCGATATAAATCAGATGTAAAAACAATACAGTATTCTTGATGTAAACGTCATACATTTCTAGTAATTTATCGTAAACTATGATATTTTCATGACTCATGCACACCCTTCGAACTGGCTGGTGTACATACGATGGTCTATAAAATATATACTTACTAGACTCGAATCTTGATTATCCATCAGCACGTTTCGTACAATTTTTTTCCTTTAAATCACGAAGACATTATATAAGAAACTATATATTCAGAAATACAGGTATTAACTTTTGAATATAATAATCTATTCAATATAAAAATCATGTCTTGTCACGAACCCCAAAGATCCTTCTATCCATGTACGAGTGCGAGCTCGAGACCGCGAACTCTGGAAATGTCTAATTGTATTGTTCTTAGATTTCTTGATTTCGATTACTGTTCATTATCTAGCTCTACTTTTTAACACTTTAGGAGAGAGGGATAGGCGTAATTAATGCCTCCCCTATAGCTATGGGTCTCCTGTCTAATCGAGGCCCCCCGGAATGGCACCCGGCCCAAAAGGACATTAAAGACGCATGCGCTAAAGCAGCGACTTTTTGTAGAGTATGTGTCATACAGATTATCATTAAAATAATTCTATGAAATTAGACAAAAGACAAAATAACACATGACGAGAGTTACATACTGAGTACTGTTAAAATAACTTTATCACCTGTAATTTTGATTATTTGTAATTAAATTATATTATTTTTATTTGATTAATACCTTTTAAGTGTCATTTGAAGAAGAACAGTTTTGTAATCAGTGATACTTGACAAGTTGACATGTACTATATTTCTAAAACAGGAGAATGGTTGTGACATCTCCAGATTGGCAATGGCATATACTCTGGGATTTCCCGGTGTCGACACGACACTGTTTAGTACTGCAAGGTTTAATGTTTTCCAACTTTGTTAAAATTAATACATACCTGTCAAAATGGTTTCATGTTTTGATACTTTTTCGACTTGAATTTGTAGAATTGTTAAAAACACACAGATATTCGTTTGTTGATTACACCGAATAATTATAATGAGATAAATATAATAATAAAGAAGATGGGCGCATTTGGCGTGTAATCTGCAGGAATCATTTGTACGAAACATTTATGGTTTAAATGTCCATGATTTGGTTGGCTGAACATAGCTTGTTAGAGTTCACAAACACGTCCATAGGTTTTTTTTTCAATTAGTTTGAAAGTGTGAGATTGCAACATTTTTGTCCGTTTTTCCTAGGGAGTACCATAACATAGTAATGTTTCACAAAAAATAAACACCTAAAATATTTAATGCATATAGATGCATGATACGTGTACATGTACATTATATAGAATAGAAGATTAGAATTGATTTCGCTCGAGAATCAAACTGAACCAAAATTAATCTAATTCAAAATTTTTTATATATCAGTACATAAAACGAAAATGACAAAATAAATGGTTGTTTGCATGAAAAAAAAAATAACGCCCTAAGCCTGACTCGAACCAAAAACCTTACAATTCTAGTGCACTGAACAGGTAGCTCAAATTACTGAGCTATCACCGCTACACATACACAAATGATTTAAAAAGGACAAAGAAGCACCACATTCACACATTTTGATTTTTTGGGGAAAAGTTCGTTTTTCGTGGTCTCTGGGTCTTCACTCCATTTTTTTAAAAAAGTGTATTCATTTCTTTGAATTAAAATACACACAAATAACGTTTCAAAATCATGGCAAGAAGACCCAGAGATAGATAAATGTTAGAAAAACGTGTCTAAAAATGTACCATTTTGTACCAAATGTATGATCTGACCAATCTTCAAGTTATTTTTTTAGCAAATCAAAGCTAAATTTCGGAAAAATATTTTCGTTTCCTGTTGGACAGGAACCCGATAAATAAAAAAGATGTTAAAATTTCATGTGACATGTCGATAAAATTTTCACTTTTCAATTACGCCCAGATTCCTGCCGAATGCCAATCAAAAGCGCCCTCGTTCTTTGTAATGAAACTAACATTTGTTATAAACATAGAATGGGTAAGCGCTGCTGTGATCGAGAAGATATTTTCATTTTTAGTTTGGAAAACCTAAGAAAGAATATGGCAGCAGTCAATTCACCTCTATCTAAACAGGAACACGATATATTAAATGACACCATCAAAAGGTATTTATTAAGCATTAATTTTATATTATTTAGAATTTTAAATTTGGTTATTCACTATCTTAGATAAGTTCAATTGATTTAACGATATGTATCTTAGATAAGTTCAATTGATTTAACGATATGTATATGAAAATGTTCAGATTAAAATATTATTGATTAATGATGTTTTCATTAATAAATGCTGATATTAGTTTTAAAAATGTGTTTGTTTAAAAGTTCCCCTTCTTTCTCACTTCTTTGAATTATCTTAAAAACTTCCCTTCTTGGGCATTAAGGCGTTCCCCCTCCCCAATTTTTAAAGCAAGGATTTTTTGCAAAACATACCTGTAGTTAGCCGAACAGAATTTCAAATAGACTTGAATTTATTGGATTTGAGTCTAATTTTTATGGGATCGAGCGATAGCTCGAATGTCATCTAGCTATCGTACGGATTTATGCGAGCGAATGTGTCAGTTGATGCATCCAAAAAAGAAAATAACAATAACAATACATGTTTCTTTGAAACAGTTCACAATGAATGAAATCTTGAAATTAGAATTGCATCAATTGTAAATATAATTAATAACGCTACGAAACAAAGATAATATGTTTATTTAATCACAAGAAAAACGCGATAGTTGTTGTGGATGAATTTATAAAGAACGGATGCGTCGAATGCATGAATAACATTTCGGAAGGATTACAAAGCAACACAAACAACGCAATAAGCGGTAACATAATCAAACCATGACCACGAATACTAGACGATTAAAAGCTAAGGATTGAATCCTAGATAAATTCTCAACATTACCTTTTCAGTTTTATAACCAATTAAAATATTTCATCTTAAAAGATGGAGTGATTACTGTGCTTCTCTATTCCCTCTAATTTGCAATATTCTGTATGCCACACCCGATCAAACTTCGATCGTAATCATAATAATATTATTATAAATAATAATATGATAAATCAGTCACAAATGTAAATATAAGAAATGAGTATTATTTTTGAGTTTTATCGGGATGAAAATACGGGTTGGCATGTGATCAAATGGACTTTATGGGATTTAATCACATGACCGACCCGTACTTACATCCCAAATAAAACTAAAAAAAAAAATGATTCCTTAGCTTATTTATTAAATATTTCATTTTCCATTTTCTCAAGGTACATAGATCCCCTAACTTGTCATCATTGGGAGGGGGTTGAAGTGGAAGAGTATCAAAGACAACTGCAGGGAATTCAGAATGACGGAACATTTAAACTGGGATAACTAACAAATGGAATTTAACGAAACATTTAAACTCGAATAACCAACCAATGGTGTTCAATAAAATATTTTTAACTCGGATATTAAACCAATGGAATTCAAAGAAACATTTAATCTTGGATAACAAACCACTGGAATTCAACGAAACATGTAATTTCGGACAACTAACAAATATAATCCAGACGGACTGAAAATTTTAAATCGGATATCATATCAATAGAATGCAGAAGGACGGAATTGAAACTCGGATAACAAACCAATAGGATTCAGACTGACGACATACATTGTATGATGAAATTCAAACGGACGGAACATTTGAACTCGGATAGAAAAAGACGAAACATTAAAATTCGGATAAGAAACCAATGGAATTCAGACGGACAAAACATATAAACTCGGATAATAAACCAATGAAATTCAGAAGAGTAAAACATTTAAACTCGGATAACAAACCAGTGAAATTCAGAGGGAGTACACATTCAAACTTAAAAAAAAAACTGAGGGTAATCAGGAAATTTATTTCCTAAATTGATGCACGTGTACATATAGATCAATTATTCCCTGCGGAAATTCAGAATTTTATATATCCAATGTATTTATTTTTATAAGAAATCGGGGTTGCTTTGATATATATTTTGTTTGCAGAAGGAGCTTATAAATATTTTGCAATTTTATATCAAAGTGCACTTGCATAAAAAGATCAATAAACACAAGCAATAAAAATAAATATTGCACAATATTAATTGATGACTATTTTGAAAAATCTTTCAGGTTTTAAAAAATCTTTTGACTTCTTTGATCAAAAATCTGATTCCATTTTATCTGTGAATAATTCTGTAATTTCTGGTGTTTGATATCTTCATTTTCTTGATATTTGCCTTCTTGTTCAACAGTATCTTGATAGTTCTTAATCTAAGAGCTCAATATATTGTCCAACCTTACTCTCCGAGAGATCAACATATTGACTATCTTTACTCTCAGAGAGATCAACATATTGTTTGTCCATACTCTCGGAGGGATCAACATATTGTCTGTCAATACTCTCTACCACGCTCTGTCTGTCATCCATTCTCGCTGTAAGCTGATCATATTTGTCCTCAAGATTTCTTGCACTTAAGTTGATATGGTCA
>NW_026937918.1:0-8245 GCF_032062105.1 Saccostrea cuccullata | reverse complement strand
AGGCATAGGCCGCCACATCTGTCACAGACACCGCCACACCACTGACAACTATCTGTATAATGTATATATAGATATAACATAGTACAGGAGGCATAGGCTGCCACACTGTCACAGACACCGCCACACCACTGACAACGATCTGTATAATGTATATATAGATATAACATAGTACAGGAGGCATAGGCCGCCACATCTGTAACATACACCGCCACACCACTGACAACTACCTGTATAATGTATATATAGATATAACATAGTACAGGAGGCATAGGCCGCCACATCTGTCACAGACACCGCCACACCACTGACAACTATCTGTATAATGTATATATAGATATAACATAGTACAGGAGGCATAGGCTGCCACATCAGTCACAGACACCGCCACACCACTGACAACTATCTGTATAATGTATATATAGATATAACATAGTACAGAAGGCATAGGCCGCCACATCTGTCACAACACCGCCACACCACTGACAACTATCTGTATAATGTATATATAGATACAGACCCTGAAAAGTGCTACTACCCCAAAAAAGCGTGTGGCTTTCGTGCGCTTTCCGTTTCGTGCAAACCGTGTAGCGTTTCGTGTAAACCGTGCAGCGTTTCGTGCAAACCGTGTAGCGTTTCGTGTAAACCGTGCAGCGTTTCGTGTAAGCTCCAAAGCGTTTCGTGCAAACCGTGTAGCGAGCGTGCGAAAAGCGTGTGAAAAACGTGCGACTTCCGTGTAAGAACCGTGTGAGAAACGTGCGACTTTCGTGCAAGAATCGTGTAAGATTCATTCGGAAGTCAATTCATTTTAAATATGGCTATCGATGGGTCAGGATGTAAAATTCTATTATTAGCATTTTATTATTGAATTAGTTATGTTTGTGACATTATAGGAGTAAAAACAAAAAAAATGGAACAAAAAAATTAAATTAAACGGTAATGTATGATTTATATTTCTTTGATTTCTGTTCCTTCTATAGAAAATGTGTTCAAATAAATCAGCTATGTACAACAATTTTAAGGGCATTGTATTCAATATACTACATGTATCAACGCGAACTTTTTTTCTAAAAAGAAAGAAAGAAATACCGGTATTATTCTTTTTTTTAAATTTAAATCAAAAATATATCAGGACTCCGCTCTTGTCTTTACATTTGAAACGATGTGTCATTCAATATCTTTTAATACATAAAACTTGTTGCTCATTATGGTAAAAAAATGGATTTTATAATTCTAATTCACGTGCACTGACGACCATATCTTTATAAATGAAGGGGGTGTTAAATTAAATAACTAACAGTTCCGGCTTTCATTTTTTGTTGTAGCTTTCAATCTAATGTTACTTTAATTAAATCCTTTATTTTCTATTCTTGTTCAAATTCGTTGTTAAATGTATGCGCAGATACACCCCTTATAAATGAATTGGAATCTTCTTTCCGCCTTTCAACTGTGATCAAGGTCATTTACAACAGCGATCACGGGCTCCGATTGCATTGCAAGTGAAAACCTGTTTTGGTATATTTACATGTTGAGTTCGCGGCTTAATGACACCTGGAAATTAAGACTAGATTTTTTAAAAAATAAAATGGTTCTATAAGTATTTGATGGATACAACTTATAAATCAGCGGATTTCATCTTTTATTTGTAAACCAAATTTCTAGCCGTAAACAGTAAAATAAACAGAACTGATATGGTAGTCTTTATATGAATATCAAATAAATCAGCGGATTACATCTTTTATTTGTAAATCCAAATTTCTAGCCGTAAACAGTAAAATAAACAGAACTGATATGGTAGTCTTTATATGAATATCATGTAAGAAAAGCTTAGGAGTAAATCATGAATAATTGTGAATTATTTGTTTAATAAATCACGTACTTTTTATTTCATCTAAGATATTTCAGTTTTCTTGTAATATACCTGAATGCCGGTATAAAGATCGATCTATATTGTATGTACAATGTATGGTCAAATGCTGCGACTATTAATAAATGTACACATACAAACATACTTTTAGTCCTGTATTGAATTGAAGTATTTTACAGTATGAATGGTATACTGATGTAATTTGATAAGATTCACGTAAAAAGAGAAAGAGAATAGAATAGATTAATAGATCACATTACCAACAGGAGGCATAGGCCGCCACATCTGTCACAGACACCGCCACACCACTGACAACTATCTGTATAATGTATATATAGATAAAACATAGTACAGGAGGCATAGGCCGCCACATCTGTCACCGACACCGCCACACCACTGACAACTATCTGTATAATGTATATATAGATATAACATAGTACAGGAGGAATAGGCCGCCACATCTGTCACAGACACCGCCACACCACTGACTACTATCTGTATAATGTATATATAGATATAACATAGTACAGGAGGCATAGGCCGCCACATCTGTCAGCAACACCGCCACACCACTGACAACTATCTGTATAATTTATATATAGATATAACATAGTACAGGAGGCATAGGCTGCCACATCTGTCACAGACACCGCCACACCACTGACAACTATCTGTATAATGTATATATAGATATAACATAGTACAGGAGGCATAGGACGCCACATCTGTCACAGACACCGCCACACCACTGACAACTATCTGTATAATGTATATATAGATATAACATAGTACAGGAGGCATAGGCCGCCACATCTGTCACAGACACCGCCACACCACTGACAACTATCTGTATAATTTATATATAGATATAACATAGTACAGGAGGCATAGGCTGCCACATCTGTCACAGACACCGCCACACCACTGACAACTATCTGTATAATGTATATATAGATATAACATAGTACAGGAGGCAAAGGCCGCCACATCTGTCACAGACACCGCCACACCACTGACAACTATCTGTATGATGAATATATAGAAATAACATAGTACAGGAGGCAAAGGCCGCCACATCTGTCACAGACACCGCCACACCACTGACAACTATCTGTATAATGTATATATAGATATAACATAGTACAGGAGGCATAGGACGCCACATCTGTCACAGACACCGCCACACCACTGACTACTATCTGTATAATGTATATATAGATATAACATAGTACAGGAGGCATAGGCCGCCACATCTGTCACAGACACCGCCACACCACTGACAACTATCTGTATAATGAATATATAGAAATAACATAGTACAGGAGGCATAGGCCGCCACATCTGTCACAGACACCGCCACACCACTGACAACTATTACTATCATGGCGGGGCATACAAAAAACGACACACAAAAATAATGACATAACTGACAAAAATTATTGATAAAACACACAAAATAATGTATAATACATAATAGGAGGCATAGACTGCCAAACCTGTCACTGACACCACCATACATGAAATTTTTATAAGAATTTCTATTTTACACTCGAACAACTAGTACATATTATGTCCTTTGCCGACTGTCTAGAGAATTTATCCTGCTGCAGAACTTTATTTAACTTTGAAAATATTTTATTAAAAAACTTATGAGCATATGATGATAATATTTACATTAAATCCAATAATAATCGACATAAAAATATTGTTACACATTTAAAGAAATTCAACTATCTAAGCTAACCATTTCTTTGCTACCGCTTTTATTCACAATAACGAATGGAATCAGGCTACATTACAAACCTCTAGTATGGCTCTTTTCATGCTAGAACTGAGTTGTTCCCCTTGGTTTTTGATCAGGCAACTCCTGACAGGTGGCAGTTCAGACTGTACTAAGGTCACGGCCTTACTTCTCTCACTCGGCTTACAGATCAGGATACTCTCTCCTATAATTGTGTAGTGTAATTAATGAATTATTTAATTAATATAAAAATGATATTTCTCCTAAAACAAACATGTTAAAAAGAGTACAGCTGTATATGATGGGCCCATTTTTAAAAAATGATTTTAATTTTACTATCTAATATTTGAATGTGTACTAATTTTACTTCAAGGACCCATCAATTTTTTTTTCAAATTATCATAAGCTGTGAAAATTGAGTGGTTAAGAGACATTTTTTTGAAATTTCAAGCCAAGAATTTTTTTAAAAGAATTAACTGAAAGATATTTGTCATTAAAATTGTAATTTGTATATGTACATGTAGACCAAATCAGTCTACAATTTAAATTCTTGCATTAAAGAAAGTTCCTATTTCTGTTTAAAGACAAATAATAACAGTAATATTTATCAAAAAGTTGTACATGGGTAGATACACCAGGTAAAGTCAATGTTTCTACAGGAGAGATTTAAATACTTATCTTAAGAACATTTGATGTATTTTTAAACAAGTAAATATTTTTTTTACCAAATTAATTTTTTTTATCAACATCATACATACAGGTATATAGAAAATTATTTTTTTTTAAATCAAGTTTAGGCCAAATATAATTTGAAATTACTAAATGATATCAATACCCTCAATCATGTGCATGTACAGGTATTTAAATCATGTGACCTGAAAGTAGGTCAAAATCTAGAACCAAGACCAGGAAGTTGATTGTTAATCTCTATTATGTGGTCAGGACGGCCATCTTTTATTAACAGGTGAGACTCAATAGTTATTTTACGATTCTGAATTGGTGTAAAATTAAAAAATAATTAAAAATTTAAAAGTTTTCAGCATATATCTTATAAAAATAACATATAATTTATAAATGTCTTGATGTGCTGATCCAGTAAAGCAATAAAGAGCTGCGTGTTATCACTGTATATAATCATGTATCCCCTCCAATCAACACTTACTGATTCATGTCAATTTTGAGCTTATTTAAAAATTTCTGTCTTTTCTCTCCTTTTATTGAGAGTAATATAAATTAATACACTATACATGCTATATTACAGCAGCCACCGCCTTCATCATGTGACAGACCCCTATAATGGACCCCCGTTACAGTGCCCAAGACATCCTCCTCTGTGACCTGTGTCAAACAGCTGCATTACAGAGTCATTGTGAACTTTGTCATGTAAATCTCTGTATAGTCTGTGTTGGAAAACATCTCTCTGATTCATCTAAAAGACACAAAGTTGTACCATATAAACACAGAAAATCTACTCCTAATGTTTACTACCCAAAATGTCCAAACCACACCCAGAAACACTGTGAACTTTACTGTGAGAAATGTGACATTCCTGTCTGTTCTACCTGTGTCTCCTCTGGGAAACATAAAAGGCATGATTTATCTGATGCTCTAAAGAAACTCAGTTCTAAAAGAAAGTATTTTGAAAAAGACTTACAAGAACTAGAGAAAACAATCTTTCCTATATATGAAGAAATTGCATTAGATTTAAACTCTAAAAAAGAAAACTTGGAGAAACATTATGGGAAACTGACAACAGCTGTCACCAAACAAGGAGAAGACTGGCACAGAGAAATTAACATCATTGTCAACAAACAGAAATCTGAAATTGATGAGATGAAAACTAAACACCTGGCTGCTCTAGATAAACAGGAAAGAGAAATCAAACAGATTACTTCTGATGTAAAAAAAAACATACATGATCTGAGGAAAATACTGGACTCCAATAATGTCTCCCTAACCTCTGGGTACAAATCTAGAAATGCTGAATTCAGACGTTTCCCTCCTAAAGTCAATGTTTTGTTACCAAGCTTCTCTCCTCATCAGATCAACACAGAACAGCTCCATCAAATGTTTGGTTCACTGTCAGCATTATCCATTACGACAGAAGAACGTGCCTACACAATGAAGACATCAGAAGCTGTATCCTGTCCTCCAGTCAAACCACTGCTTGATGAACTAGAGCTCATCACCACCATAGACACTGGGTATAGTCTATACAGTGTTACCTGTCTCAGTGATGAAGAAATCTGGACATGTGGAGATGTTCAAATCATGAAACTCTACAACCTCCAGGGTAAACTACTAAAGTCAATCAAAACAAAGTCTGGGAACATACCACGTGACATAGCAGTGACAATGAGTGGAGATCTAGTTTATACTGACACTGATACAGGAACTGTGAACATAGTGAGGAATAAAAAGATAAAGGAAGTGATCAGACTACAGGGGTGGGAACCTTACAATGTCTGTAGTACCTCCTCAGGTGACCTCCTGGTTACCATGGTCAGTGATGAATATGAACAAACAAAAGTTGTCCGTTACTCTGGATCCACAGAAACACAAACCATTCAGTTTGATAGTGAAGGTAGACCTCTGTATTCATCTGGTGACTACACTAAATACATCAGTGAGAACAGGAACCTGGATATCTGTGTAGCTGACAATGGAGCCGATGCAGTAGTGGTGGTTAATCAGGCAGGAAAACTCCGATTTAGATACACTGGTCACCCCTCTACTATAAAGGAATCATTTGATCCATACGGCATCACAACAGACAGCCAGAGTCAGATCCTGACATCAGACTGTGACAACCACTGTATCCACATCCTAGATCAGGACGGACAGTTCCTTCATTACATTGATAACTGTCATATACAGTATCCATGGGGTTTATGTGTAGACACCAAAGACAACCTCTTTGTAGCTGAGTTGGGCAGGGGTAAAGTGAAGAAAATCAAATACATGTAAAAGATCCACCATAACCATGCAGTAAATTAATAAATACCATGTTTGTTTTAATCATGACCAATTGAAGCAATTATATGGAAGAAACTATGTGTAAAAATTGTATACAATCATTTTTATTGGAATTACATTATTATGGAATAAACTGTGTTGTTTCTTTATGATCATTTTTACAATGCTTCTAGGCACAGAATCTATATAAAACTAGGAGACTTATTGTTCACAGAACAATAAGAGGTCTTTCCACCTTCTTTGAACTTTGTTTTATTTCTGACGCCAAAAAATTAAATTCCTTGAAAAAGACACCAAAACTCTCTTAAAGCATAGAAAAAATGAAAATAAAAAATGAATGAACTTGACCTTTGACCTTGAAAAATATAAAGGTCAAAGGTCAAGAGGTTACAATGCAATTAACCCCATGCTTCTACCACTTATAGTTTTCAAGTTACAGACCCTAAACCGTGCTACTACACCACTGGAACGGTACGGTTGCGGAGTACGTTTTCGAGCACGGAACGGTACGCTTTGTGCACGGTACGGTTCGTTTTGAGGACGGTACGTTTCGTTTCTAGCAAGGAACGGTTCGCTTTGTGGACGGTACGGTACGCTTTGAGAACGGAACGGTTCGCTTTGTGCACGGAACGGTACGCTTTGTGGACGGTACGTTTCGTTTCTTGCACGGAACTGTTCGTTTTGTGGACGGTACGCTTTGGGAAACGGTATGCAAATGAAGTGGGCGAGCCTGTCCTCTTGGTCCCTGATTGGCTGGGATACTTTAGTTCATTTTAAATGACTTTTGGAGTACCTACATGTAATGCACGTATATAACAATTTTCCGTTATTAAAGAATGTAATTTAGTTATTGTTTATATAAATTTAAGTATCAATGAGTTAATTTCTATTTATTACGGAAGTTCAAATATTGTATTACGTGTACATGTATGTAATTGTGTTTACTTAGTCATGTATGCTATGTCTCGGTTTCAGTTGAAAAATTAATTTACGCTGCAGTACAGGTCGAGGATAAACTGAAAAACATTTTCCCATTGATCTTTTTAGCAACATAAAAATTTCAGTACGCGTATATTTTACGTAGGCTGGGGCTAATTATAAAAAAGAAAATATATAAATATATGTATATGATATTTTTTTCTCTTATAAAAAAAAAGCCGCAATATAATTTTAAAAAGGAATATATATATACTTGATCTATATAAAATATAGCACTAAACGCGTATATAAATTATTTTTAATTGATTGATCTATTACAGAAGAACAACATGACTAATCGTACTTTTAATTTAAGTGATAAGCAAATTAATAAACATCGTTTCTCTATTCTAAAATTGTATATTTATCATTTATTCTTTTGCTTCAGAGGAGTAATATCAGTAAATTATTTTTTTTTCTTTTAGAAATATCAGTAAATTATTTTTTTTCTTTTATACGTGTATTTTAATGCATGTACTGTACATACTAGTATTCTGTCTTCATTAGTGTGCCAAATTAACGTATTATCGACAAAATTAATACACTGCATTAAAAAATGATTTTATAAATTTATCTATCTATCTATCTATTCATTCATTCATTCAGCTATCTGTCTGTCTTTTTATTCTTAAATAAACGATTAAAAATTTATTTGTTATGTAAGCATGTACCGGCACGTGGCATTG
>NW_026937917.1:0-8330 GCF_032062105.1 Saccostrea cuccullata | reverse complement strand
TATAGGTCTTAATTTATATTTTTGACTAAGTTTTACACCTTCCATCCACAAACTTTGCCAAAAAAAATGAACATATGTCAAATAAGTCAAAATAAAATTTACACCATTTTTCGCCTGAAAATCACATATTTTGACCAATATTTCAAAATTAACATCACTGACCCCAACTTTTTCTTTCATTATTTTAAAGTACTCGATACTTGTGACTGATCAGCACTTAAGTCATAAATAGTTTGATATAAGAAAATTTTTTATTGGCTTAAAAGTTTTTAATACCCCAAATATGTTATTTTTTAGTGCAAAAAGGTCGCATAATATTTTACGAGCATTAATTTGCAATATTTGTTTAATGATAAATATTATTCAAACTATTGTACGTAAAATAAGATTATATTTATTGCCATGCTTACATCTGATCAAATATAATAAGGGTTAAAGTAATTAACCAAAGAGATGAAATTTAAGTGCAAAAAGGTCAATTTAAATGTACCGTAGATCAGTAGGATGCACACTGACCCCCTATTTTCTTTGCGATTTTGAGTTACACTTTATGAGTACTTATCCAAAATATACTTCTCAAAAAATCCTTGATTTAACAAATTTCAGGAGTGACTTACCTTAAATTCAAACCTTTTCACTTTGTTATTAATTTTGAAACGGATTTAAAATGAACTTGTTACGAGGATAAGGATAATATGTTTTTCGTTGATTTCCATTATTTAAATTATAATTTTTTTGCAGCTGTTATTCAAAATAATTGACCTTGTACAAGTTTTAAAAATGTCTAGGAATTAGCTTTGATAGTTGTTTTTATGACGTACATGTATGTTCTCTCTGCGTCATTCTCCATGGTCGCCATCTTGGAGGTCAAAGTGGTGAGTTTCCCTCTTTGATCAAATGATTTTAACATAAATAACAGAAATATAAATAAAAATTAACACTATTCAAACTGTGAATAAAAGATTGTATGTTGTTCAACGTCCCTCTGGAGGATTTTTCACTCATATGGAGACGCCACCACTTGCCAATGGAGGGCTGCAAATTTTGTCCTTTACTCGACACTTACGGCCATTGAGCAGTGAGGGGTCATTTTCGTGCCAGCACCTACTGCGACACGGGACTTCGGTTTGAAGAAGCCTTTAACAAATTTATATTCGCCAGAAAATAAATGTTTGCCCAGTATGACAAGTTTTAATGTTGACCTTCAATATTGCAGGCAAAGGGAAATAACTCTTGTCTGAGCTATCAGAAAGTCTATTTCTTATGGGGTTTCATATACTATTAGTTGTACACTGAAATTGATTTTTCAGAATATCATGAATGATAAGTTTTTTGACATTTGCCCGAGGCTAATAATTTGAATTTGATAAGACTGAAAAAAGACAGGTTTGTTGGCAAGAAAACTCTTCGTAATTAACAGAGTTTTCTCCATGTCAGCTGTGATTTACCAGCTAAGGGTATATACATTCATTAAGTCAATAACATTGGTCAAATATCATTTTCCTTCTCGTGTTCTGTAATAAAATTGGGCGGAACGTATGATCACTTTTGACAGTTTGCGAATTCTTAATTTGCGGACTTTATAAAAGAACGTGTTCTATGTGACTTCCAGATCTCTTCGGGGAGTTCGTGCTGACTCGAGACACGATCGCCATCATTTCGGTGTGCACAGTTTTTGTCTTCCTCTCCACGATTTCCTGCTGCCTTCTGATTTGTTTGTGTATAGCTAGGTGGAGGAAAAAGAAGAAAGCGACGGAGAAAATGAAGCTGCACAAAGATCTAGAGAAGAACGATAGTAAACACGTACCTGTTGCACACACTATCTTAAATACGAGTGTATATATAAATTTTATATCAAAGCATTTATACGTGATGTGAATGTATCTTTATTTACGCCGAGAGCATCATGATGTATTTTTTTTTAACCATTCCCGGGTCAGAATTTAAATCTATAACAAAAATCTACAAGTCCCTCATTTAATCAATGGACCATGCATTAGTTAGTGTAATGGAGCAGAGCTAGAATAATAGTTTCTCCAAATTTGCAGCACTTTTAGAATTAATTTCCAGTGCACACGGAATTTCCGTAATTACTTCGCATTTATCACATTTATCGTGTTTCAAATGCACTTCCAATGCTAACAGAAAGAACAATTTTGTACCCTTTTAGAAATGTTTTCGGTCTTACATTTTGAAAGCATCACTTTTTGACACATAAATATATTTTCACCTTGAATCTTAAACTACATCACTTCTTACTGCTGAATATCATTTTAGGGTCCGTTATCATTAAATCCCTTCAGATTATCATCTGAGTATTATCAGAGTTTCATACTTTTCAGGTGTACTTCCCAAATCAACTTAATTTATTGACGGTCCATCTTTTGTTCGACACCGTTTTTATTGCAAATCTTGATATGGAATGTTTTAAAGCAGATTCCGCTGAACATCGCCAACCTTTTTACCAATTTAAGCACTACTCAAAGTATTGTCGGAATGAAACTCCATAAGATTCATGCAACACTTTTCCTCCACAAACCATCATCTTAAAATATGTAACATTATGAAAAATGCCCAACCTTTTATCAAAATTCTGTAGTTTTCTTCACTTTTCAAGTCAAAGGTATTCAAAACACCATCTGAACCTCTCTAATTTACTTTGGATTTAAAAATTTCTTCGTCTGATTTTATGACTGTTCAGTACAATGAAAAGAGTTGAAATGACATTAGCACCATGTTGTTTCATGCTCACTAGTCCATGAATAAAAGAAGGGGTGTTCGATTAGGCTATTGTTTTGTGTCACGGTTGGATATTTAAATGGGCTATATTCTATTGTGTTACAGCAAAGTTGGATATTTGAATGGGTAAATGTTTCTTTGGGGCCCAAAGTAGGAAATTTTTAAGTAAGATAAATAACTCGATAGTGTTGAATAGTTTAGAGAAAACATCCCCTTCTCGGGCCTTCGGTGCTCGGAGAGAATGATTTCTCTAAACTATTCAACACCATCTCGTTATCTATCCTTTACTTAATATTAGAATATAGAAAGTCATTTTCAATGTACGAGGGGTTATCAAAAAGTTCGTGGACTGGGCTCGTGGACTTTAATGGATTGATCCTCACTTGCTTATGCCAGCATATTTTGCTTTTTGGAGTTCAATATTTACAAAACATGATCAAAGTCATTTTTTGACGTAAATGTTTTTTTTTTCAATCCTTCGATACAAATTGACATTAACTGTGTATTCCTTTTCTCTCAGAATCTATTTTGACATTTAAAAAAGTACTCTGAATGCATATTATTTCTCTGTAGCCAGTTTAAACATTTCCAATGTCGATACTATTTTTTCAGGGGCAAAACTTTATAGAATATTGGATAAGGAAACCCCTCCCCCTTTTTGACGTCATTTTCAAGCAATATTTAAAATTTGTTTGTATACTCCATGTAAGATTTACGATAAAATTTAATTGAACATCCAGAATGAGGTAAAAAGATCCATATTTTATGGAACAATAGTGTCTCAAAACATATCTGAACTAACGGGATTTTTGGATGTCAAATGTTCGTATAAAAATGGTTTTTTCTCAGTTACACTTAGGTCAAGAAAACGTCGTTTTCGAGGTTGCGCCGCCTGGACATACCATTGCTTACAAAAACATCGCCAATTATTAAAAAATAAAATCTATGAATTGTGATTTGTTCTATAGATAGAGAAGATGATGCTTACTAGATATTTCAAAATTCATTGATGTGCCTAAAGCCGTTTAAATTTTATGGCGCTAGTCCACGAACTTTTTGATACCCCCTCGTACATGTGATATTCAAACCAGGCTAATTAGCCATTATGTCACATATACGTTTGTTTGTTCCATTAATACTTTAATACAGGTTATAAGACAAGCATAGGGATTATTATGCCCTACAAACAGTTGCATGTCATATTAGAGCACTATTACACTATTTAACCAGGCTGCAGTAATCAATGGTGTTACATAAGCATGAGCAAATATCAATGGTAGTTCTGGGATTCTTGAAAAGGGTAAGGGGTGTTTTGGGGGTCTTGTTTGGGGACCAGAAGCTGAAAGCCCGAAAGCTCTCGGGCTTTTTTTAGGAATTTTATTTAAAAAAGCCAGAACGTTTTCAGCCTTTCTTTATGTAAAACTAATGCAATGCCCTACAAAGTAAAACCAATTTATCAATTTCATGTATATTTTGGTGTGATTAAGTATTTTTCAGGGTTTATAGCGAAACTTATTACATTTGTGACATAATAGGAAAACTTATTTTAAAATGTTATATAACGTATTAATGAGTTCAATTAATATATATTTGTACAACCCGAAAAAAAGGTTTTAACTAAATTTAATAAAGAGCTTATTTAATGTTATGAAAAGTTGACGCAATGTAATTGTAGCGTGTGTACAGTGTAAATGTTATAAAGAGTTGACACAATGTAATAAAAAGTTGACTCAATGCAATAATAGTGTGAGTAAATGTCACAAAATTGTAGAGATAATGTAATGGAAGATTGACGCAAGCAAATGTAGTGTTCTGCTACAAGGTAGTGGCAGCCTTCCTTACGCATCGGTGAACACAAGTTTTCTTTTAAGTCTCAATTTCACCTGTTATATGTGCATGTACCCTTTAAAACATGCATTATTTTTTTAATATACTGGATGTCTGATTGATCAGAGTTGTTGATATTGTGGTTTTGAAACAAACAATGTGTATATCGTTTTAAACACGCTCTCAAATTAATTTTTGCTGGCGCACAGCAAGTCCTTTACCTTCAATACGCACTTTTCGAGATTGTTAATCTCCAAAAATGCGCAAAGGGTATCCATATGCATTCATAATTTGTTGACAGAGGTGACGGAGGAGGCTATTCGAGAGAAAATTGCAAACATTCGGAAGAACCTGACGATTAATCGAAAAGAAACGAGTCAGTACATCCGCACGTTGACTAGTGCCCCGGATAAGAGACGCTCTTCAAAGAATATGGGGAGCGTAGGAGCGTTGGTAATTAGTGGGGAGCTTTTTCATCCTCTTCGACTGCATTCAAGGGGAGTCCAAATAGTCGTTTACGTGGTGTACGCGCCTGTAGGAATTGACAGTTTTTAAAGAAAAAGGACATGTTGTACTGCCCATTATAACCATGTGACTATTAAGTGTGATTTACAGGTAGATGTGAAAAAGTGAACATCTTTAAGCCGACACATTGGTGACAATTGTTAGATTGTCTTTTAATGACACATGCTACTTCATGGCATTGTACATATTACAATTTAAGTGACTTTAGCACTTTCTGTAAGAAAAATTCACCAAAATCGTTCACTCTTCTTTTTTTAGACTAAAATCAAATTGGCCTTTAGTTCTGACATGGAAATATATGCAAAAAGGAGTTTGTAATAGAAATGCATGAAACAATCATTTAAATTTACAAAATCAAGAAAAGATACAGATGAAAACATGATCACTGACTTCTTTGACGTGTAAAAAGTTGCTTTTTCGATAATCTTTTGATGTATATTCAAGATCTTGTGATGTACGTTAAAAATCGTATGATGTTTGTTCTAAATCTTGTGATGTATATTCAAAATCTTGTGATGTACAGTTGTGTGCCAAAACTGAAGATAATTTTATTTTTTCTTTATATATTACATTGAAAACAATATTTTGTAAAATCGCTGGTATGACAACATTTCTTGACAGATTTTATCAAAAATTTATTGATAATCCAAGAAATTGTTGTAGTTAAAAAAAACAATAGTTATTATCTGATAAGCATTGATAATTTTAAAATATTGTAATTTAAGTGTGACATGAATTTTTAAGTCATATACTCACAATGAATTATATAGTTAACATTGATCTTGAATTTTAGAACTGATGTTTAGTGATGAACTATATTTCACTACATATCAAACGTGTAATGATCTTTTAAAGAAAGATAACTACACATTTTCTGGTTTAAGTACTGAAATAAATGATTACATTGGACAAAAATTGACCATTTACCTATGATTTTACAAAATGTTGTTTTCAACGAAATATATAGAATCTTCACTTTTGGCATGCCACTGTATACGCAAAATCTTATGATTACAATAGTAAATTCAAGTAGAAAGCGCTATACTTTGCACATTCAACAAAAATTAGAATTACATTTGTCCTAACATGTTACAAAAAGAATCGTACACGCTAAATATCACAAACTTACAGTAAATGTATCCCTCAAATGATTTGACTGATGTTACAGATTTCAAATAATTTGTAAAGAGAAATATTTCGTTTTCAAATTAAAGGACACAAATGATTATAATTCTTTTTTAGCCGAAAGCTTTTGGAAAAGTCGCTCAGACAATGCTCAATAGCGCCCCCTTTACTCTCGGATTATAGACGCGGTGGTCTCCCCTGTACATCTGTCTACACAAACACCTAGATATTTGTATTCAAAGCCCATCAGTTGTCCTTTAAAGTTCCAGCTGATAATACATCCCTTACCTCGATCTGCCTAAAATTCAAAAAAAAGAAATAAAAATCAGTTACTAGTATACACGTAAGTTTAAAAGGTATGACAAAGGAACACTTAACAAATCAAACTGCAAAAAATTTCATCTTTTTTTTACCTTCATTTTAAGCACAATAGTTAATCATGATAATTGTTAACAACTTATATAAAAGAAAAGTAGAATTGTAGAATTCTTAGGCCTTTTGAGACTGTTTTCCCTTCTTGTACTACTCGTATATTGGATGATTAAATTCCATTTGAATAAGGTTTGCATAAGTTACAGATTTTATTGCAGCCCGGAAGACCGGGCTGCTCTAAACATATAAGTTTAATTGTTGTAGTATGGGGATTGGGGTGGGAGTAGTTATTTAGATATAAAGGTTTTCTAAACATTGAAAAGATTGTTAATCAGAATGTTTTATCCGTTTATAAATTGCGAGAAACATAATATATTTACTTCCATAAAGTGAATCTGTAAAAATATATATGTTTTTCATATTTAACATATAAAGTTGCTTATTATCTACTATCGAAAAAACGACAGGTCCCTCTTTTTAGAACATCGAATTTTACTTCTCGGATAAAAACGTGCTCTGCACAGTTCGTGTTTTATATTCTAAAATTAAAAATTGATACATTTTGAATATAGGTGATGTGTCTAACTTCAATTTATATTTTATGCAGCCAACATTTACTTGAGGAATTGATCAAGATTAAAATGGTATCATTTGTGATTGATTTTTATCCGACTACAAGTTTTCGAAATATTCGCGAGCGGTTTGATGATCAAGACTCATTTTCATTGTTTACTTTATATATTTCCCGGGCGACAATTGATGGTTACATCAATGTTTCCTTGTTAGTAATTACATGTACCTTTAAATCTATCTAATAAATACACAGAGTCTGACACATCTGTTTCAAACTTGGATATTTTATTTAAAAAAGACGTTAATGGTAATCTACCAACCAAGCTATATGATAAACGTGATGACTTAAACTTTTTTATCGTCAATTTCCCTTACTTATGCAGCAATATACCTTCATCACCTACATACGGAGTCTATATATCTCAGTTGAATCGATACGCAAGAGCATGCTCTACGTATGAACAATTTCTGAAACGAGATAAATTATTAACAAGCAAGTTGTTGACACAAGAATATCAACACTCTCGTAAAAAGTCATTATTTTGTAAATTTTATGGTCGCTACAATGACCTTGTCAGCAAATACAATTTATCATTGAGACAAATGCTGACTGACGTTTTTCATACTTATTGTTAGTCCATTATTTATACACTGAATTGACGACGGATTTTTTCGTTATTTTCCGATCATGACAAGGAGTACACGGTAGGTTTGACCGGTCAGCAGAGGATGCTCACTCCTACATGGCACCTGATCCCACCTCTGATGTTTCGGATGTCCGTGTTTGCTCTGCTCCAATTTTGTATTGTTTTATGGACTTTGATATTGAATACTGTTCGTTATCTCCATATCCTTTTTTAACCATATGTGCAACTTGAAAAATTAGTTGAAAGGCCCACAATATCACTTGAAATTTAAAACGTGAGTTTGAATGCGTTGAATCACTTCGCTCAATAAAGATTTTGACGAGCTAGAAATGTTTAATATGATAGTGTCACCATGTTTTCATTATCGGGTGTTAGCTAATTCAGTGCGAAACAAAAGTGACGTAATTTGCATTCGGACCGACGTCGAATTTTGCCTTGATATGTTTAGATACTGTATACAAGGAAATTTTGCCCTCGTTTTATTTCCATGCCTTTCGCCCTATAACTTCGATTGGGCGAATT